>NC_037670.1:144186073-144286987 GCF_003255815.1 Theropithecus gelada | reverse complement strand
AAATGTCCATCAGTGACAGACTGGATTAAGAAAATGTGGCACATATACACCATGGAATACTATGCAGCCATAAAAAAGGATGAGTTTGTGTCCTTTGTAGGGACATGGATGCAGCTGGAAACCATCATTCTCAGCAAACTATCGCAAGAACAGAAAACCAAACACCGCATGTTCTCACTCATAGGTGGGAACTGAACAATGAGATCACTTGGACTCGGGAAGGGGAACATCACACACCGGGGCCTATCATGGGGAGGGGGGCGGGGGGAGGGATTGCATTGGGAGTTATACCTGATGTAAATGACGAGTTGATGGGTGCAGCACACCAACAAGGCACAAGTATACATATGTAACAAACCTGCACGTTATGCACATGTACCCTACAACTTACAGTATAATAATAATAAATAAATTAAAAAAAAAAAAAAAAACCATTAAACCTAGAAAAAAAAAAAAAAAAAAGAAATAAAAACCCTGAATACATCTATGTGTATCAATTACATTGAATTTGTAATCAATATTTTTCACAAAGTATATAAATACTTCATATTTTTACTGATAAATTTGAGCAATTATTAGTAAGGAATCATCACAATCTTAGACTTTGCTTTAGAAAATAGAAGAAAGAAAAGAGAAAACACTTCTCAATTTATTTTATGAGACTGTATATGTCTAGCACTGAAACCTGCAAAAAAATTATGAGAAAAGGAAAATATTTTATAAGATCAAAATCTGTCATTAACTGGAAGTACACATCCTTAAAATCTAAAATCAATGCTATAAAACACACAACTCTCCTTGGACACGATGTATTAATATATTAATTATGGTTAGATATTAATTTTGTCAAATAATTTGCCTATCCCTGTTTTGATGAGTGTGTGGTTTTACTTTGCAATATGGAAGACTGCATAGATTTTTTTTCCCGAAAATTAGCTAAAAGAAAGGATAAAGCCCTGTGGAAGGAATAATTGGCCAATTTATCTTAAATGTATGCTTTCCTTATATTAGATATTAGATATCCCAGATAGATTGATCTAATAATTTCATATTTCTTGTCATAACTTTGGTGAATCTTACTTTCACTGAAAGTAGCCTTACTGGAAAGATTCTACAGGTATTTTTAAGCAAAGGTATATGATATATTCATTAAAATCAAAAGGGGTATGGTCAATGATAATTCATCAGAACTTATATAAGCATAAACCATCCAAAATTACTGAAGAAACAGATTTAATTATTTTGCTCCCCTATGAGTTTAGTGTTGTGTTATAGTGACAGAGAGATGGTAGAAGGAGAGAGACACATTTTTTATAGAAAAACCTTTCAAATTTGTTTGCAGATTGCATGAAAAAATCTTGCATATTTTACTAACAATTTGAGTCATTTGATGTGGACACATATCACTTTAATTTTGTATTGTTTAGGTACCTTTTATCAAATCCACCCTGATAGCGTTTACAGATGGTTTCTTTCCTCGAGGATTTTAAACAATAGTCACTAAGAAATTAAGCCTACAAAATTTCAGATTGTTTCTTTTTGCAATAGATACATACAGTTCAGTATACCATGCTTTCCTAGCATAAGAGCTAATGGAAAAATGAAATGTATATTTCAAAGAAGTAGTTGCTCATTCTTTATGAAAGTCTTTGTTACATATTTGGCTGTGTTTATATATGCCTTTATCTAAACCCAGTATTTTTCTTTCACATTTGCTAATGAACTACTGAGGATATTAATAAAGTCCAATATAAAAATTGGCTACATTAATTATTAAGGATTCTTGTAAATTTCCAAGTCTGACTGAAGAATCATCTATGTAAAGTGGGAAAATTTTAATAGACTTACTTATACAAATTTATATATTTTAAAACTTATTTAGGTCAAAATATTTAATTTTATTTTCAAATAAAGTATTACATTAAAAAATTTGGAAGACCTTGAAATTGATTGAAAAGTTAAGATATAATTAGGTATTCTTTATTTTAAAATTATCTAAAGGACCATTAGATGTAAACATTTTAATCTTTATTTGTCAGAATTGAGAAATATAAAAATAGCATATATATCCATGTAACAAGCCATATAGGAGTGTAGACGTGAGGAAATTAAACAATTTCTGTTGATACACCAGGTAGGTGAAAGTGTCAGCTTGAAGAGCTTAGAAATAGAAATAATATTGAAATATATACTAATAACAGCAACAGATGCAATATAAAATCTATACGTAAATGTAATGCTCTTGATGTGCCATTATTACCATCTCTGGTTTCCCTAAGAAGTAGCAGTTTTTAATTTTCAGTGAGAAATATTATTCATCCATCAGTCTCCTCCTAGGTCCACTTCGTGTTAGTGGACTCTGTAATTGGCCAAATTTGTGATACTTATTAAAGCTAATGGTATCTTTAGGCACTTAGACACTGCTATCTCTGTACTTCCTAATATACATCTGTATTCTACTTCCATAATACTCCATTCTTAGTGATCCAGAAAGTAAGTTTCCATTTTTTTGTGGTAAATTACTTACAAAATCTAACCTCTTAGTAAGTTTTTAAGTATACTTTATAGTATTGTCAACCATATGTATATTTTTCTTTACTGTAGATCTTTAGAAATTTTCATCTTGCATGACAAAAACTCTATATCCATTGAAGAATAACACCTCACTTTCCTTCTTGGCAGACAATGGAAATCATCATTCTACTTTCTATTTCTATGAGTTTACTATTTTGGATATCTCATTTAACAGAGCCATGCACTATTTGTCCTTCTGACTGGTTTATTTCACCTAGTATGCTGATGTCAGTTTCATCTATGTAGTATATGGCAGGATTTTTATTTATTTATTTATTTATTTAGACTGAGTCTCACTCTGTCACCCAAGCTGGAGTTCAGTGGTGTGATCTCAGCTCACTGCAACCTCCACCTCCCAGGCTCAAGAGATTCTCCTGCTTCAGCCTCCCAAGAAGCTGGGATTACAGGCATGCACCACCATGCCTGGCTAATTTTTGTTTTTTTATTTTTTTGTTTTTGAGATGGAGTCTCGCTCTGTCGCCCAGGCTGGAGTGCAGTGGCGCAATCTTGGCTCACTGCAAGCTCTGCCTCCCAGGTTCGTGCCATTCTCCTGCCTCAACCCCCTGAGTAGCTGGGACTACAGGCGCCCGCCACCAGGCCCGGCTAATTTTTTGTATTTTTAATAGAGGTGGGGTTTCACCGTATTTGCCAGGATGGTCTCGATCTCCTCGTGATCCACCAGCCTCGGCCTCCCAAAGTGCTGGGATTACAGTCGTGAGCCACCGTGCCCAGCCAATTTTTGTATTTTTAATAGAGAAGAGGTTTCCCCATGTTGACCAGGATGGTCGCGAACTCCTGACCTCAGGGTGATTCACCTGCCACGGCCTCCCAAAGTGCAGGGATTACAGGCGTGAGCCACCACATCTGATCAGGATTTTATTTTTTAAGACTGATTAAAATTCCTTTATATGTTATATACCACATTTTGATAGGTATTGCATAGGATCTATAAATAGTTATTTTGGTTAGTATGGATATTTCAACAACATCAGGTCTTCCAGTCTATAAACACAGGTTAAATTTCCATTTACTCACATCTTTAATTCCTTTCATCAGTGTTTTCAGTATGTATTTTACTTTCTTGTTTAAGTTTATTTCTAAGTATTATATTCCTTTGGTGTTATTAAAAATTAGACTTTTAAACATATTTTCTTGTGGATTGTTTGTTGTTATTTTGCATAAACACTGGCTTTTGCATATACATTTTGTATGCCACAATTACTGAATTCAGTTATTATCTGAAGTGTGTGTGTGTGTGTGTGTGTGTGTGTGTGTGTGTGTGTGTATAATGTGTTGCTTTCTCATATATAGCCTTTTTATGTTGAGGTAATATCCTTTTGTTCTTAGTTTGATTTTTTTTAATCATAAAAGCATGTTGAATTTTTTTTTCAATGCTTCATTCTGTGTCTACTGAGATGATCATGTAATTTTTAACCTTGGTGTATCACATTTCTTTTTGTATGTCGTACCATTCTTGCATCCCAAGAATACGTCCCACTTGATCATGGTATATGGCTATTTTAATGTGCTATTGACTATGGGTTGCTAATATTTTGTTGAAAAGTTTTGCATATATATTTATAAGGCGTATTAGCCTGCAATTTTATTTTCTTGTAATGTCCTTGCCTGACTTTGGTATCAGGATAATGGTGACCTCATAAAATGAGTAAGTATTCTCTCCTCTTCAATTGTTTTGGAAGAAGTTGAGAAGGATTAGTATTAATTCTTCTGTAAATGTTTACTTGACGTCTGCAGTGAAGACATGGTCCTAAGCTTTTCTTTGTCAAGAGATCTTTAATTACCAATTCAATCTCCTTACTTAAAAAAAAAAAAAGATGAGAGTAGGAATAAACAAAATAGACAATAGAATAACAATTTAAAACTCAAGAAAAATGAAACTTTGTTTTCTGAAAACATCAAGAAACTTGACAAAACTTTAGTTTTTTTTTTTTCCTTCCCACTGCTAATTTTGGATTTTGCTTGTTCCTTTTTTAGAGTTGCTTGAGGTATAAAATCAGGTTGTTTAAATAATATGCTTTCTTGTTCATGTAGACTTTTACCAGTGTAAACTTTCCTCTCTGTACTGCATTTGCTCTATTTTATCAATTTTTATGCTGTATTTTTTTCTTTTCGTTTATGTCAAGATGTTGTCTAATTTTTTTTTATTTTTTCTTGAAGCGTTGCTTGTTTGATATTGTATTAATTTTCACATATTTATGATTTTTTTTTTAGTTTTCTTTCCTTTATTGATTTACAGTTTTATTTTATTGTGGTCAGAAAAGATACTTGGTATAACCTCAATCTTCCTAAATGTGTTAACACTTGTTTTTTGACCTAATACGTGATCTATGCTTGGGAATGTTCTATGCATGCTTGAGAAGAATGTGCATTCTTCAGTTGTTAAATGGAATTTTCCATATATGCTTTTTAGGTCCATTTAATTTATTATATCTTTCAAGTTTTGTTTCCTTTTTTGAGTTTTGGTCTTGATATTTTACCCATTATTGAAAGTAGGGTATTAAAATCTTCTAATTTGTGTTGTCTATTTCTTCCTTCAATTCTGTTAATATTTGCTTTATATATCTGTATGCTCTGATGTCAGGTGCAAATATATTTATAATTTTATACATTCCTGGTATATTGATCATCTTATTATCGTATAATGTCTCTTTATGTCTCTTGTGACAGTTATTGACTTAGAGTCTATTTTGTCTGATGTAAGTATAGACATTTCTACCCTCTTTTGGTTACTAATTGCATGGAATATTTTTTACATCCTTTCACTTTCAGCCTATGCATGTTCTCAAATGAAAAGTGAGTCTTTTATAGAGGATGTATAGCTGGATCTTGTTTTTGTATCCATTCAACCACTTTACGTTCTTTGATTAGGGTTTTTATTTACATTTAAAGTAATTATGGATAGGGAAAGCCTGAATATTGCGATTTTCTTCATTGTTCTCTCTCTGTCTTACAGGTTTTCTTGATCCAATCTTCCTCTTTTGCTGTCTTACATTAAGTTTAGTTGATTTTTATAGTGACATGCTTTGATTCCTTTCTCTTCATTTTTGTGTATGTCATATAAGTATTTTCTTTTTGATTACCATGAAGCTTTCATAAAACAGTTTTTAGTTATAACCAGCTAACTGATAACAATGTAGCATGAATCACATACAAAAACTTTACTTTTTTACTCCCTCCCCAGTTTATTAATATCATAAATTTCATTTTTATATTGTGCATCCATTAAAATATTTATATAGTTATAATTATTTTTATACTTTTATTTTTTAACTTTCACACCAGAATTCAGTGATGTATACACACTTGTTACAGTATTGCAGTATTCTATTTGTGTGTGTGTGTTTGTGTATGTGTGTGTGCTCACGTATATCTATCTTTATTGACATCGTTTGGATTATTTGTCCCCTCTCAAATCTCATTTTGAAATATAATTCCCAATGTTGGAAGTGAGCTCAGGCCTGGTGGGAGGTGTTTTGATCATAAGGGCAGACCTCTCCTGAATGACTCAGGCCATCCCCTTGGTGATAAGTGAGCACTTTTTCTGAGTTCACACAATGTCAGGTGTTTTAAAAGTGTGTAGCATCTCCCCACCCCCCCCCCACACACACACTCTCTCTATTGCTCCTGCTTTTGCCATGTCCCACCTGCTCTCTCTTCAACTTCCTTCATGATTGTAAACTTCCTGAAGCCTCCTAGAAGCTGAGCAGATGTTGGTACCATGCTTCCTACAAAGCCTGCAGATTGTGAGCCAATTAAAGCTCTGTTCATTATAAATTACTCAGTCTCACATATTTCTTATAGTAATGAAAGAACGATCTAACAGAAAACTGATACCAAGGAGACAGGCATTGCTGGAAAGATACTTGCAAATGTAGAAATGGCTTTGGAACTGGGTTAAAGGCAAAGGTTGGAAGAGTCTGGAGGGCTCAGAAGAAGGACACAAAGATCAAGGAAAGTTTGGAACTTCTTAGGGACTAATTATTAGGCCATTCTTGCATTGCTATAAAGGAATACCCGAGACTAGGTAATTTATGAGAAAACTGTAATTGGCCAATGATTCTACAGGTAGCATAGGAAGCGGAATGCTGATATCTGCTTCTGTGAAGGTCTCAGGAAGCTTTACTCATGGCAGAAGGCAAAGCAGGAGTAGGCATATCACATGGCCAGAGCAGGAACAAGAGAGAAAAAGAAAATATGGGAAGGAGTGCTACATAGTTTTAAATAACCAAATCTTATGTTAACTCAAAGTAAGAACACATTTATCATGAATAAGATGGCTCAAGCAATTTACAAGAGATCCATCCTCATCAAACACCTCTCACCAGGACCTATAACCAACAATGGAAATTACATCTCAAAATGAGGTTTGGAAGGAGACATACAAACTATATCATCTGTTCCTCCCCTCTCAAATAGTATATCTTTCTCACATTTCAAAATAAAATCATCCCTTCTCACTAGTCTTCCAAAGTCTTAACTCATTCCAGCATTAACACAAAAGTCCAAAGTCTCATCTGAGACAAGGAAAGTTCTTCCATCTATGAGCCTGTAAAAGAAAAAACAAGTTACTTACTTTCTGTATACAATGGAGGTTTAGGCATTGGGTAAACACTATTATACTAAAAGAGAGAAATTGTACAAAAACAGAAGTTACAGTCCCTATGCAAGTATGAAACCCAGCAGGGCAGTTATTAAATCTTAAAGTTCCAAAATAATCTCCTTTTACTTAATTTCCCACAACCAGGGCACACTGATGCAAGGAGTGGGCTGCAAAGGCCTTAGGCAGCTCCATCACTGAGACTTTGCAGGGTTCACCTCTGAGCCTGCTCTCAGAAGTTGTAAAGTACCTGTGGCTATTCCAGGCTCAAGGTACAAGCTGCAGGTGGATCTACCATTTTGGGGTCTGGAGCATGGAAAACTCCTTTTCACAGGTACACTAAGAAGTGTACCAGTGAGGACCTGTGTGGGGACTCCAACTCCATATTTTCCCTTGGCACTGGCCTTGTAGGAATTCTCTGAGGCTGTTGCCCCACAGAAGGCTTCTGTCTGGACAGCCAGGCTTTTCCACACATTCACTGAAATCCAGCTAGAGGTTGCCATGCCTCATTCACTCTTGCACTCTCTGTGCGTGAAGAATTAACATCACATGGAAATAACCAAGGCTTATGTCTTACACCCTCTGAAGGGGTGGCCTGAGCTTTCCCTGGGGGCCCTCTGAGCTGAGGCTGTAGCTGGAGCAGCTTAGATGTAGCAAGCATTATCCCAAGGCTGTGCAGGGTAGCAGGGCCTTGGGCCTGGCCCATGAAGCCATTTTTATTTGCTATGACTCTTGGTCTGTGAGGGGCGGGGCTGCCACAAAGGTCTCTGACATGCTTTCAAAGCCTTTTCCCATTGTCTTGGATATTAGCATTTGGCTCTTTTCAAGTTGTGTAAAGTTTGGATTCCTCTACCAGAAGAGGTTTTTTTGTTTTGTTTTGTTTTTTGGTTTTTGGTTTTTTTATCTGCCACATGACCAGGATGCAAATTTTCCAAACTTTTATACTCTGCTTCTATTTTAAATATAAGTTCCAACTTTAAGTCAGTCCTTTGCTCCCACATATGAGCATAGGCTGTTAGAAGCAGCCAGGACAGCTCTTGATAGCATTGCTCATTAGAAAATTCTTCCACCAGATACTCTAAATCATCATCCTCAAACCCAAACTTCCACAGATCCTGAGGGCATGGATACAATTTAGCCAAGTTCTTTGCAAACGCATAACACAAGGCAGTTTTGATCTAGTACAAAGTAAGTTCTGCATTTCCATCTGAGACTGTGTAAACTTGAA
Source organism: Theropithecus gelada (assembly GCF_003255815.1). NCBI lineage: Eukaryota > Metazoa > Chordata > Mammalia > Primates > Cercopithecidae > Theropithecus > Theropithecus gelada. Next base: position 144,278,567 of record NC_037670.1, on the reverse strand, counting down.
TTTCACTTTCAGTATCACTATCAGCATTTTGGTCACAATCACTTAACCAGTCTCTAAGAACTTTCAAACTTTGCCTGATCTTCCTTCCTTCTTCTGAGCCCCCCAAACTCTTCCAACATCTACCCGTTACCAGTTCCAAAGTTGATTTCACATTTTCAGGCATCTTTGTAGAAATGCTGCATCCTTTGGTACCAATTTTTGTGTTAGGCCTTTCTTTTATTACTATAAAGAAATACCTGAGAATAGATAATTCATAAATAAAAGAGGTTTAATTGGCTCACAGTTCTGTAAGCTTTACAGAACACATGGTGTCGATATCTGCTCAGCTTCTGGAGAGGACTCAGGAATCTTACAGTTATGGCAGAAGTTGAAGAGTCACATGGCAAAAGAAGGTGTAAAAACAGAGTGAGGGAGGTGCCACACTATTTTAAATAACCCAACATATGAACTCAGAGCAAGTGCTCACTTAACACCACAGGGATGGCCCAAGTCATTAATAAGGGATCTGCTCCCATGATTAAAACACCTCCCAGCAGGCCTGAGCCCACCTGCACTTTGGGAATTGCATCTCAACATGGTAGGGATCAAACATCCAAACTGTGTCATTCTACCCCTGGACCCCCAAATCTCATGTCTTTTTACACTGAAAAATACAATCATCCCTTTCAACAGACCCCCAAAGTCATATCTCATTCCAGCATTAGCACAGAAGTCCCAAGTCTCATGTAAGAAAATGAAAGTCCTTTCCATTGATGAGACTGTCAAATCCAAACAAGTTATTCACTTATAAGATTCAATGAACGTAAAGGCACTGGGTGATCTTTCTCATTTTATTAGCTAAAAGAAAGGAGTTTTAGGGCCTGTGAAAGTTTGAAGCCCAGTATTGCAGCTATTAAATCTCAAAGCTCCAAAATAATCTCTTTTGACTCCACTTTCCACATTCAGGGCACACTGATGCAAGGAGTGGGCTCCCATGGCCTTGGGCAGCACTGCCTTTGTGACTTTTCAGGATTCAGCCTCCATGACTACTCTCACAATTTGAATGTCTGCAGCTTTTTCAGGTACAGGGTGCAAGCTGCCAGTGGATCTACATTATGGGGTCTGGAGGATAGTGGCCCCTTTCTCATAGCTCCACTAAGCTGTGCCCCAGTGAGGACTCTGTGTGGGGTCTCCAATCCCATATTTTCCCCTGGGACTTCCCTAGTAGAGATTCAATGTGAAGGGTCTGTCTCTGCAGCGTGTGTCTGCCTGGGCATCTGGGCTTTTTAATATATCCTATGAAATCTAGGTGGAGGCTTCCATGCTTTTTTTACTCTCACACTCTGCATACCCACAGGCTTAACACCACGTGGAAGGTGCCAAAGCTTTTGGCTTGCTTATACCCTCTTGAGCTGGAGCAGCTGCTCAAGTTGTACCTGGGACCCTTTGTGCCATGGCTGATGTTGGAGTGGATGGAGTGTGAGAAAAATCATGAGACTGCTTAGGGCAGCTGGTCCCTGGGTCTGACCCACAAAATATTTTTCTTTCTTCTAGGCTTCTGATCCTGAAATGGGAGGGGATGCCACAAAGGTCTGTGAAATGCCTTTGAGATCTTTTCCCCATTATCTTGGATATTAGCTCTTGACCCTTTTTAGCTATGCAAAAATCTCTAGCAAATGGTTTCTCCACAGCCTACTTGAACTCCTCTCCCCCAAAAGCTTTATATTTCTCTGTCATGGCCAGGATGCAAATTTTCCAAATGTCTCCCCTCTGCTTTCTATTTAAATAGAAATTCCAACTTTAAGTCATTTCTTTGCTCCCACATCTGACTGTAGACTATTAGAAGCAGACAGGCCACATCTTGAATGCTTTGCTGCATAGAAATTTCTTCCATCAGCTATTCTAAGTCATTACTCTCAAATTTAAACTTCCAGGGATCCCTGGGGCAGGGCTAAAATGTAGCAAAGTTCTTTACTAAGGCATAACATATATGACCTTTGCTCCAGTTCCATATAGGTTCCTAATTTCCATTCAAGACAATGTCAACCTGGCCTTCACTATCCATATCACTATCAACGTTTTGGTCATGGCCTAATACACCTATGATGAAGCTTTCTACTGTTATGTACTTTTGTATTGTCATCCAGTATTATTTCATTTCAATGTTAGAAACTCCCTTTAGCATTTTACTCTAGTAGTGATGAACTCCATCAACATTTATTTATCTGGAAGATACTTTATTTTTTCTTCAGTTTGGAGAGTAGTTTTGCAGATACAGTATTCTTGGAGTGTATTTATTTATTTATTTATTCAATACTTCATATGTATCTCATCCCATTCCCTTTTGGCCTGCAAGTTTTCTGCTGAGAAATTTGTTGATAGTCTTATGGATGCTCCCTTTTATGTGACAGATTGCTTTTCTCTTGCTCCTTTCAAAATTTTCTCTTTAACTTTAATCAATTTGATTGTAACTTTTTCTCTTTAATCAATTTGATTTTTTTTCTCTTTAACTTTAATCAATCTGATTCTCTTTAACTCTTTATTCTCTTTAACTTTAATCAATTTTTTTCTCTTTAACTTTTATCAATTTGATTGTAATGTGTCTTGGTGTAGAATTCTTTGGGTTTATTCCAGTTGAAGTCCTTTGGGCTTTTTGAATCTGAAGATTAATTTCCTTCCTAGATTTGAGTTTACTTTGCCATTATTTCTTTAAGTAACCTGCATCTCTCTTTCTCTTTCTCTTCTCCTTCTGGAAACTTCATGAGACTTTTAGGGTTTCTTCACTTTTTTGAATTAAAATATTTTTATCTGAATAATCTCAAATGACTTGTTTTTAAGTTTGCTAATCCTTTGTTCTGCTTGCTCTAGTCTGCTGTTGGATCTCTCTAGAAAACATTTAGTTCTTATGTATTTATGTACCAAAATATCTATTTGGTTCTTTTTATATACTTTCTATCTCTATGTTGATATGATATTTGGTTTATATATTATTTTATTGAGTTCACTGAGCATGCTTATGATGATAATTTCGAATTTTTGTTATGTAATTTACATAATTCAATTATTTAGGTTAATTTTATGGACATATACCTTGTCTTTCTAATTGAGCCATGTTTCTCTGATTTTTAATGTATTTTATAACTTAGTGTTAGATCTGCACATTTGAAAGAACAGCCACCTCTGCCAGTCTTTATAATCTGACTTTTTACAGGTATAGACTTTTATCAATCAGAAAAAGTAGTAATTCTGGTGGCCTCTCAAACCTTTTTTGTAAATGCATCTTCTCTGGACTTTTTCTTTTTGGGGAAGGTCATGATTGTTTTCTCCCTCTGGTGTCTGTGGTCATGGTTCTCCAGAGCTGCTGCAATCTATCCAGCCCTCTTTTGGTTTCAGAACCTCCCAGGCTTCTAGAGTATAATGGATCTCATCAACGCTCTTACTTAGGTGTGACAGAAACCATTTCCTTGGGAAGCTCCCTGAAAAGCAATATGGTTACATGCATACTTTATGTCAGGCCTCTGAGCCCAAGCTAAGCCATCATATCTCCTGTGACCTGCATATGTACATCTAGATGGCCTGAAGCAACTGAAGATCCACAAAAGAAGAGAAAGTAGCCGGGTCCTGCCTTAACTGATGACATTTCACCATTGTGATTTGTTCCTGCCCCACCCTAACTGATCAATTGACTTTATGACAATACACGCTCTCCACCCTTGTGATAACGTACCTTGTGATATTCCCCAACACTTAAGAAGGTACTTTGTAATATCCTCCCTGCCCTTGAGAATGTACTATGTAAGATCCACCCCCTGCCCATAAAAAATTGCTCCTAACTCCACCACCTATCCCAAACCTGTAAGAACTAATGATAATCCCACCACCCTTTGCTAACTCTCTTTTCACACTCAGTCCACCTGTACCTAGGTGATTAAAAAGCTTTATTGCTGGTGGCTCACACCTGTAATCCCAACACTTTGGGAAGCCAAGGCAGGTGGATCACGAGGTCAGGAGATTGAGACCCTCCTGGCTAACACACAGTGAAATCCTGTCTCTACTAAAAATACAAAAAATTAGCTGGGTGCAGTAGCAGGCACCTGTAGTCCTAGCTACTTGGGAGGCTGAGGCAGGAGAATGGCGTGAACCCAGGAGGCTGAGCTTGCAGTGAGCTGAGATCACGCCACTGCACTCCAGCCTGGGCGACAGAGCGAGACTCCGTCTCAAAAATAATAATAATAATAATAATTTCTTTATTGCTCACACAGAGCCTGCTTGGTGTACTTGGTGGTCTCTTCACACGGATACTCGTGACACTCTACCCTTTTCTTTTCCTGGAAAATGAGAGATTGCCAAACTATATTGGTCTCTGTGTGCTGTATGTTAGGTCCTCCGGAACAGCAGTAAGGTGCTCAGCTCTCTTTTGTTCTCAGTGGCCCTCAGATATTATATAATATGCCAGATTCACTTAGTGCTTTAAGACAGGTAGATATACCTAATGTAAATGATGAGTTAATGGGTGCAGCACACCAACATGGCACATGTATACATATGTAACAAACCTGCACGTTGTGCACATGTACCCTAGAACTTAAAGTATAACAAAAAAAAAAAAAAAAAAAAAAGGTGAAACAGAAACCAGTTTTTTGGTCATCCCCCAAAACTGAAACATTGGATGAATAGTTTAGCTCTTTTCCTTTGCAGGGAGAATCTGGGAGTTGGGGATTTGCTCCTTCTCATTCAACCCTGAACAAATGATAGTGCATTAGATGAGTTGGTACATGCTAGTACACATTTTTACCTGTGTTTTCATTGGCCCCTTATCTGACGACTTTTTCTATTAGTGCTTGATTCAGGCAAGATAGGAATCAGTTTCTCAGGAAGACTCTCAAAATCTTTGCATCTTAGATATAGATATACATTTTGAGCTTTTCTATCCTTCCTTAGGGAGAAGCTCAGAGTTGGGAGTTTTTTCATCAATCACACCTGGCTGAACCAGGGGGAGTGACTATGTGACTATGGTGAAAGCCATGAATTTTTCTATCAACTTTTGTGTAGTTTGTTTTATGGTTCAGGAACTTCTTTTTTCTTTAGTGTTTTTTTTTTGTTTTGTTTTTTGAGACAGAGTCTCGCTCTATCATCCAGGCTGGAGTGCAATGGCACAATCGCACAATCTCAGCTCACTGCAACCTCTGCCTTCCAGGTTCAAGCCATTCTCCCTGACTCAGCCTCCCGAGTAGCTGGAATTACAGGAGTCCACCACCATGCCTGGCTAATTTTTGTATTTTTAGTAGAGACAAGGTTTCACCATGTTGGCTAGACTGGTCTTGAACTCTGGTTCAGGAACATCTTAACTGTTTTCTGGAGTTTTCACACAGGGAATTTTTTTCATGTATTGTTGAATTGATGTTTTTTTTTTTTTTTTTGTGAGGAAGAAGGGTCTGGAACTTTCTATTTTGCCATTTTGCTGAGAATAACTTTGTCATTTTGGAAAGTAATTATATACGCTTTAGATTATTTTTATATGAGTGAGACTTAACAATTGTATGATTTTTTTTTTTTCCTTTGTGACATGTATTTATCTGCAGTTTGAAACTAAGGAAAGTGACAGCTGACCCTCAAAGCTCCCAAACAGATAATTTAAGTCTTTTTTTGACATTAGCTGTGAACATCAGAGAGATGGAGGCTGAAACTTAATTAAGTTTCCATATACTCACAGACTAGATGGCGTTTTCTTTGGTTAAATAAAAATGAAAGAAAAATTCATCTGGACTGATTTCCCTGTGCTCTCTTTCACTGCTCATGTTCAAAAGTTCCAAGGGCTAATTTTAAGATGGAATAAAATTAGAAAAGGAAAGTAATAAATAAAAATGGGAAGTCCTTCAAAATTATGAAACTACAGTCATCTCTTCTTATCTGTGGTTTATTCATCATTTGAAACAGAAATGTTTCAAATCTAAAACATTTGAAAAAATATAATAAAATTAATACAAATTTTTAAAAATGATATAGTATAACAACTCTTTGTACAACATTTACATTGTATTAGGTATTATAAGTCATCTAGATATGATTTAAAGAACAGGAGAGAGTTTGCTCCCGAGTAGCCTCCCAGCTACTCGGGAAGCTGAGTCAGGGAGAATGGCTTGAACCTGGGAGGCAGAGGTTTGCAAATAATATATCATTTTATATCAAGGACTTGAGCATCCATAGATTTGGATATGCACTAGTGAGCAGGGGGTTTAGGGAGGGTCCTGAAATCAATCTCCCACAGATACTGAGGAATGACTGTACAGTGTACATTTTCAATCTGAAAACAGCAGGTATTTTATGAATGTATGAAGAATATCAGATTACCAGAACAAAATTACATACTATCCATACCACTTGAATTTTTTAATCTCATTTTTTATAATAATTTTTTTAAAGTTTTTTTGACTAAGTTTTTTATTTTACCTCAACCTTCATAAAATACCTAGCATAAATTTACCATTATTAATTTGAATTTCTTGTAATTAATAATAATACATAATGCTGGAAATGGATTCGTCTTAATAAGAAAGCTGAACTACATCTGAAACTTATATTCATGTTTTATAAACATAGGCATGTTTTGTGCCTAGTCACTTGTAAGTAAATGGTTTATTGTTTACTACAAAAAATTGAGACCCTTCTTACCATTGTATGTTCTGAAACTAAGAGGGGGGTTGGAAGTTGGTGCAGTTTTGTTATTCCAAGCAGTATATTGTCGTTTATAATTCTGCTGCCTTCTGAGGTATTTATGAACTATCTCCTACTTGATATTTAAGGAACTGATTTTCAGTTAATGGTCCTTAGATTAGCTGAGGCAGATATTGAACCACTTAAAATGGACAGTTAGCAAAAATTGGAAACTCTTAGAATCTCAAATCCCACTCTGGGTAAAAATCACAGATAATATGTTTTAACAGAGACCCCTGAAGGTCTCCCATAGCTCTATGCCCTTTCAAGGTAATGCATAAATAAATGAGACTTTGTAATCATTCTACTGATTTAATAAAACCAATTTATATATTTTGGAAAAAAATGATTAAAGCACCTTTTAATAAATTAATGTCCCAATTGCACATGATAGTTTATTCCCTACTTAAGCTATAGTAAACTACTTTTAACCAATATAAAATATATGTATATTTATGTTTATTGAGTGTACTTAGTTGACATTTAGCTTGTCACCTAGAGAATTCATTGACAGGCTGTTACATGTATTCAATATCATCACTTTCTTTTCTTGGAATAAGCGAAAATAAGACATGAGAAAATCCTCATTAATGTTTAAATATCCCACAAATAATTTAAGTTACACCTTAATAAGTAAATGCAAGTGGATAAGAAGCTAAATCAATGGCATTTTCTACAACTTTGTCTCTTTCTTTAAGCAAACTTGTGCCAAATTAAGTGACTTATACTAAGAAACATTTTATTGTTTACCTGGATTTTGGAGGGTTTAAAAAAAACTAATGTTGAATTTTAGATACAAATAAGAATTTTTACAAAGGCTCCTAGATTGTGGTACGTGCTCATGTTCTTTATACTAAGTAATAGAGCATTTGATTAGATTCCAATCACCTAATTCAGGTGAGTCTAAGTCTAATCATGGCTTTTGGTCATCTCTTCATCTCAAGAACTAGATAGTTAGCAAATTACTAGCTGCTTCCTTCTGGTGTCACCTTATTAATAAGAGAAATTTAGTTATTCTCACCATATTTCCTCTATTGATGAGCCATTGTCTTTAAAGCATTTCAAACCATGTGGTTCAATGTAAAAAACAAGCGGAGGCATCAAAAGTTTAAATAATTAACATACTGCATAAACCATGGCTTAGTTCACTCTGTCTCTGTGGAATATTAGGAATCAGTTGTAGAGGTCTACGCACTGCAGTCATGATGTATTCTAAATGCAGTCCTTTTAAAAGATTTTTCTTTTTTAGCACATTTGTTTCATAGGTTATGCAACAGAAATTATTTTTCCAAGAAGTCTATGTGTTCTCAAAAATTCCAACAGTAGATGCTTTGAGATGTGCAATGTACTTTAAAATATTTCAGCATAGGCAGTATGGTATTCTGTACTCATTCATTAGTTTAAATTTCATTTAGGATTCTTCAGTTTCCCTAATCAGAAATTTACATCTAAGATGTGGTCCGTTAGCATTATAATTAGAAAGTCTCACTCTGTAAGTGACTTCCAGAAGTGCTTCATTTATCTTTATATCTGTTCAAGTTTAGCAACTTTTTTATTAGAACAACAGATATTAGAAGTGTGTGTGTTTCTAACATACAAACGATATGGGTTTTCTAACATCATTGAGTCAGTCTTTCCTCTTGCAAGAATGGCACTTAAAACTCTTGAACATTATGTAGCTTTTATTCTTAGGGATAACACATGGACCCTGTTTTTTAAAGGTCTTAGGTTATCTACAGTTGAAGGATTATGGTTATGGCTGAATGAAGCCAATAAGGTTAACTGAACCTGCCTCCAGCATATGGATTTGTTTACCTGAAATAAATTTTTACTGAAAAATGTGATTTGAGCAGTTAAACTATAGGCAGCTAAAGCTTTATTCAGATGATGAAACAATTTGAATAGCTTTTTGTCCTTGTTTTATTACCTAAGTTTAGATATAAATTAGAATTTAATCTGATATGATATGCTTTTATTTTACCTGGTTGCTAGATCTTTAGTTAGTAGCTGATTTTTACCCAAAATTAGAGACTATATACTCTCATTTGCCAAAAATGATCGGTTAGTTGTACATGAAATAACATAGGCTGCTTTGTAGTGATATGAGACTCTTGTATGCAATGCTCAAAATATTAGATTGCACATTTTGTGTTCCATCTTTCTATTGTATGTACTTGCTCCACAAACTCTTAGTCAAATTTTTAAGGCCTAAAATTTTTCTAATATTTATTATATAATCAATGATATTTTCTTTCTCATGGGAAACAAATAAGCTTAATGTATTACAAATTTTCTATGAAGAAAGTCACCAAGTTATTTTCTCCTTTTCTAGAAAGATAAAATTTGCATTATTGCAACAAATCATATGCAAAATACGTAATGTTTCTATGAGAAATCTGCCAAGAAATTGTGTGCCACTTTACAGTATAATTTACTCCGTTCAGTTTCTGGAAATAGAAAGGAAAGGATCAAAAGCACAGGAAGAATCCATGTTTGGTGACTACCCATTCCTTATAGATGGTGCCTTTTCTCGAATGCTCACATGGTAGAAAAAGTGAGGCAACCCTCTGGGCCTATTTTATAAAGTCACTAATTCAATTAATGAGGGCTTTACCTTCATAACCTAATCACTCCCAAAATCCCCACCTCCCAACACCACCATCTTTAGGGTTAGGTTTTTGACACATGAATTTTGGAAAACATAAATATTCAGACTACAGAAATAATATTGCTATTATAAAGGACCCATCCATTGTACTGTCAACTGAAGAATGATGAAGTTCACAAATTTGGAAAGGAGAACTTTTTTCTCATAAAGGATTGTAGCCTGCAAGGTGGCCATGCTGTCAGACTGGGAAGCATAGCCTCTGGTTAGAAGCTGGAAACAGACATTTCAAGTGAGGAGCAAAGGAAACAGGAATTTATGCAGAGCAGGATGGCCAAATACACATACTCATTAAGCCACAGGAGGAGTCATGGATATTTATGAAAGGAGAAAAGTGCCATGTGCAATGACACTTCATGCCCGTCATGGGTATCATATTCAAAAAATGACAGTCTTAGCATGATCGGACAGTGAAGTTTTCCACCTTCTGACATTAAAATGTGAAACAAAGGACGTGAAAACCCTTACTGTGCATCCTCTTTAGACTGGCCAGTGATTGGCGGTCTCCTATCAAGTAACAATGAAGGGGCAGCATAAGGTGGTTGGCTGATATCCGCAGTAGAATCTTTTGAAAAAGCTAGTTTCTGTTTAGCCCTTAGGGAAGAAAGACCAATTGTGGTTAGCAGGGGAGGCAGTATAAGGAGGCATGACTGACATCCCATCCAATCATGGCCAAGAATTTAGTTTTCAAGATTGCTCTGGCATCCCTATGGCCAAGAGATGGTCTGCTTAAAATTTTATCTTTAGTTTACAGTACCTGTCTCAAAGGATAAAATAACTTTGTGAAGTTATGAATAGATTTCAGACTAGACAATGTTGTATCAGAAGAGTGGTATCTAAGGACTAAAACATGTTGCTTTTCAATTTCAAGCAGAACTCAGATATTTCCCCACGTTCCTAAAAAAGCATGAATAATTTAAGATGGTGAGAAATTAAAATAAAATTCTGAGCCCTTAAGTGACTGAAGAGGGCCCCTCTTAGCCAAGAGGACCACAGGGAACCCTGGGAATCTGAGTTCCATGGCCACGATGAAATGCTGGACAAGCCTCATCATACACCCTCCCTGACTAACCGTATTAGATTTTCATCTCTAAGGGGCCAAATACAAACGAAACCTTTTCAAAGACTCTACAATGTTAAAATTGATTCCTGGCTTATTGTCCCATGTACAGAACACAAAAGATGAAATTAATCATACTTTCACCCTTTTCTGAGATGTCTGCTTCCTCTATTCTCTTTTTCTTCAAATATTTGCCTTAAAAATGTAAAATGTAGATTCACTGGCTGCCACCTACAGTCTCACAAGTGTGTAATCATGCATTGCACTCTTCCCCCCTTTTAAAGAAAAATGTCTAAGTACTAAATCTCCTCACACCTCCATGGAAAGAAAAACTCCCTGGTGCCACAGATGTGTCTGTGACTTGCATTTTTTTTGAGGCACACCCAGAAACTGACTCAATAAATATTGATGATTTGAGACTCAAGCCTCAGTCACTCATTTTGGTTGTCAATGGCAATACAGGTAATAGTTGAATGTTGGTAATATTTTTTATAAGTCAAAAATGGATATTTTTAAGTGACTAGTGAAATTATCTTTGATATTTAAAAAAATCTACCTTCTTTCATATTTAAAGAAACAAAAGTAAGCCAATTTGAAAGGATCACCGTGGTATTTTTAATCTCATGCTATAATAACGTTCAGTATAAAAAAACTGAGAACTCATATGGGGGTTAATTTAGTGCACTTTGTATTTTAAAAGTTTCTAATGGACAAATTATTTAGTTTGTTGCAAACACTGAGGAAAGAGGAAGTCCAGGATGGCTTTGTAGGATTTGGCTGTGTATGTAGGTAAAATCTTAAAATGAAGACAGCAGATATATTCATATATTATAGAGCATTAATGATATTATATTTTAAAATTAAACATTACAGTAAAAATGTAATACAGTTTAAGTAGCCATAATTTCTCTTACTTTTGGGCCTGGTGCCAATGTACCAAATATTCACATTGTCAGTAGGCTGGAGTCATCCCACACAATATGTAGTTTATCATTCTTTCTCTCAGAAGGAATTCAGTTGTCAAGGCAAGGCCAACGTCTTGGCCTACTGGTATTCTATAAACTTAATATTCCATACTGATTTCAGATCCATTTACTTCATGAAAATAATCCATATTCCATTTATTGACTCATAACAGATTAACACAATTTATAAATCCTTAGAATAACCACTCTAGAGAAAGAGAGAAGGACAAAGAGACGGACACAGAGAGAGAACAAATTACCAGAAGCAGAAGGATGGAAACATAAAAATACTAAAAGGATAACATGAAAAAATGACAATATCATGACGATATCACTGACATCTTGGATAAAATACTTTGGAAAAGCATCCTACAGAAATTGACAAAAGAAGAAAATAGATCTGAATAGCTTTATATCTGCTTAGGAAATTAAATCTGTTATAAGAAACCTTATCTTATAAAAAACAGATATAAATGTTTTCACCAGAAGAAATAATAATAATCCGACACAGAATTTTTCAGGAAATGCGTGGCGATGAAAAAAGTTTTTAACTCATTTTATGATCCCTGAATAACTCCAATATCAAAGCTTGTAGAGACATTACAAGAAAAAATCTTATCAAGAGCAATGTCACTCATATGCACAAGCACAAAATTTCTTTTAAAAAGCACAGTAGATGTTGAAATAAATAAAGAGAGTAATAACTAATGATCAAATGAATTTACCTAAGGAATGTTAAGATCTGATATTCACAAATCAAACTTTGTATTTCACACTCACAGATGAAAGAAGAAAACAGTATGATGGTCAAACGACTCATTAAAAGCATTTGACAAAATCCAAAGCCTACTCACAGTAAAAGTTTCAGCAAACTTGAAATAAAAAGAAATCCTTTATAATGACATATAAAGTGTAATATTTTAAATGGTTTTTATTTAAGACCAGAATAAAAGGCACCTGTTCTCATCATTTTTATTCAACATTGTTATGGACTAATTATGTTACCCCACAAATTTATATGTTGAGGCCCTATTTCCCTACTTGGCTGTAATTGGGAAGTAGTTAATGTTAAATGAGATCATAAGGGTGGGGCCCAAAGATAATATGACTGCAGTCCTCATTAGAAAAGAGACATGAGATATGCATCTACCCAGAGTAAAAGACCATGTGAGGACAGAGTAAAAATACAAGTATCTGTAAGCCAAAGAACGAAAGTCCTTGGGAGAAATCAAACCTTCTGGCAACTTATCTTGGAATGCCAGCCCCTAGAACGGTGAGAAAATCAGCTTCTGTTGTTTAAACAACCCAGTTAACCATTTTTTTGTTGTTGTTGTTATGGCAGCCCTAGCAGACTAATATAGGACACATATTATATCAAAGATTTTAGCCAGTGAAATAAAACAATAAATAAATCACAAACATTTTGGAATAGGAGACCTATAACAGTTTTTACTTGCAGGACACATAATCCAGTATTTAGACAATCTTAGGATATCTCAAAAAATATAAAGAAAATAGTAAATTTTTATAAATCTTGGGATTCAATGATAAATTTACATAAATGTTGTATTTTTCAGTACAAGCAAAAAAATTGCAAAATTAAGTACATATAAATAGAAGATGCATCAAAGGCATAAAAAGGAATAGGATTAAGTTTAACAAAAGATCTATAAAACTGCACTGAAAACCACAAAACAGTGTGGAAATAAATTAAGCAATACTAAAGTAAATAAATAAGCACTCTGTTCAGGGATAGAACAACTAAAAATTAAGTTGCTAATTCTACCCCAAATCAAAAACCCAATAATTGTAGAAATTGGGTAGGCTGATCCTAAAATTTACTTAATATAAATAACACAAATAAGCTACACCAGGTTTAAAAGAAGAGAATAAATGGTGCAAGGTTTATACATTTTTTATTAAAATATTTACTATAGAGCTACTGAAATCAAGATATTAGAGATAAGAAGCGAAAACTAGATCAATGGAATAGAACACAAAGTCCAGGGAAAAGAAAAATAGGCGCAGTCGGATGATATTTGACAAAGACTTTAAAGCAATTCAGTAAAGAATAGTATTTTAACTGGTGATAATGGGCAAGTACACACACACACACACACACACACACACGTGGGGGAATGACCATCTCCAGCTCACAGTATACACAAATCTTAATTTGAGCTAGACAATACACTTAAACATAAAAGTTAAAAAATAATTTTTCTAGAAAAAAACATGAGAATGGGTTTGTGGTCTTGGGGTAGATAGATAATTTTTAGAGACAAAAATGTTGACAAATTGAAATCAATTATTTTAAAACACACAACTTCTGTCCTTCATAAAAATTAGTTAAGAAAATTTGGCCGGGCGCGGTGGCTCAAGCTTGTAATCCCAGCACTTTGGGAGGCCGAGACAGGTGGATCACGAGGTCAGGAGATCGAGACCATCCTGGCTAACACGGTGAAACCCCGTCTCTACTAAAAAATACAAAAAACTAGCCGGGCGCGGTGGTGGGCGCCTGTAGTCCCAGCTACTCGGGAGGCTGAGGCAGGAGAATGGCGTAAACCTGGGAGGCGGAGCTTGCAGTGAGCTGAGATCCGGCCACTGCACTCCAGCCTGGGCGGCAGAGCGAGACTCCGTCTCAAAAAAAAAAAAAAAAAAAAAAAAAAAAAAAAGAAAATTTAAGCACAAATGAAAGACTGGGAAAAAATATCCACAATGCATATAATTGACATTACATTTGTGTATAGAATATATATTTTAATAAAAATATTAATAAAATACAAGAATCCTAAATTTAAAAGGCAACATATTTTAAGAGATACTGTGCAAATCAAAGTATCTGATGGCCAGTAATATAGCCATTACTTGTAGCCAAAGGAACTTTACATTATTGAAAAAGTATATACTGCTTTATACACCACCATAATAACTACAACTTAAAATTCTGAAAACATTAAACATTGACACAATTGTGGAGCAGCAATCATATATTTATTTAAAGACACATATGATATAATCATTTTGAAAACTGACAGTTTCTTATAAAGTTAAGCATGCACTTAACATAAGACCTAGCAATTTATTGTTTAGTATTAATTAACTCAAGAGAAATAAAAATATGTATCTATGAAATGACTCATAAAATTATGTTTATAATATATTTGTTCATGATATCTACAACTGGGAACCACATTAAGGTATGCACCCACAGAAGAATAAATACATAATTTTGATAAATTCACTGGTTGGAATATTTTTCAGTAGTGATAATGAATGAACAAATACTATACAATTTGGCTAAATCATAAAAATGTAATGTTGAGCAATAAATTCAGAAATGAAATATAACATTCTCTATGTTTTCATTTATGTGGGTTTCAAGACTAGGCAAAACTAATCTGTGATGACAAAAAGTATCAGCAAAGTGGTTATCTATTGGGTATAGAAGATGACTTCAAAAGAGAGAAATAGCTTTCTTTGTTCATGGAAATAGTCTGTAGATTGATAAAGACTGTGGAGTTACATGGAGATATTTGTCAAAATGATCTACTTGAGTGTTTAAGATCTATGCATTTCACCAACATGAATTTTATGTCAACAAAAAACAAACAAACAAACAAAAAACAAGACTTTGGATTTGATCTATGTGCTTGAAAATTTGTCCTCTAGATAACTGGAATCTAGAAGAGTTTACTGATTCTGATATTTCATGCAACTTCCAAGGATATTCTAGCCAAATGTTTGCTGCATAGTTTCCCAGACCTACCATAACAAAATACTATATATCGGGAGGCTTAAACAAGAGAAATAAGTTTTCTCACACTTCTTGAGGCTAGAAGCCTAAGGACACAGTGTCAGTAGTTTTAGTTTCTCCCAAGTCCCAGCTCCATGGCTGCCTTCTCACTGCATCCTCACAGGGACTGTTCTTTGTGTATACATCACTGGAATCTTCTTCAGCTTATAAGTTCACCAAGTATGTGGCATTAGTAATAAACAAAGCCACACTACCCTTATGATCTTTTTGTTGAAATAAAAGCTTTGTTAGGATTCACTTCAGACACCACATAATTCATCCACTTAAAATGTACAATTAAATGGCTTTTATTTTGGTCACAGAGTTGTGCAACCATCACCACAGTCGCTTTTAGAACATTTTCACCATCTTAAAAAAACCCTGTATCCTCACACCATCACCCCCTACATCCTCCTACCCTCATTCTATCTCTCGGCAATGACTAATATACTTTCTGCCGCCATAGATTTGCCTATTTAGGACACTTCTTATGAGTAGAATTATATAATATGTGGCCTTTTGTGACAGGCTTCATTCACTTAGCATAATGTTTTCAAGCTTGTAGCATATGTCAGTACTTTGATTCCTTTTAATGGCTGCATAGTATTCTACCATATGGATATATCACATTTTGTTCGTTCATTTATCACTTCTTAGATATTATGGTTATTTTAACCTCTTGATTCTTGTGAATAATGCTACAAGGCTTTCATGACAAATACTGCAAAAGCAACTGCAACAAAAACAAAAATTGACAAGTGGAACCTAACTAAACTAAAGAACTTCTGCACAGCAAAGGTAACTATCGATAGAGTAAACAGACAATCCACAGAATGGGAGAAAATATTTGTAAACTACACATCTGATGAAAGTCTAAAATCCAGAATCTATAAGGAACTTAAATCAACAAGGAAAAAACCAACAACCCCACTAAAAATGGGAAGAAGACACGGACACATCTCAAAAGAAGACATACACATGGTCAATAAGCAAATGAAAAAAAATGCTCACCATCACTAATCATTAAGAAAATGTAAATCAAAAACACAATGAGATACCATCTCACACCAGTCAGAATGGCTTTGGAAAAAAGTCAAACAATAACAGAAACTGACAATGTTTTGGAGAAAGGGGAATAGTTATACACTGCTGGTGGGAATGTAAATTAGTTCAGGCACTGTGGAAAGTAGTTGGAGATTTCTCAAAAAACTTAAAATAGGACTACCATTCAACTCAGCAATTCCATTCCTGAATATATATACCCAAATGAATATAAATTGTTGTACTATAAAGACACATGCACACATATGTTCATCACAGCACTGTTCACAACAGCGAAGACATGGAAGAGTGTAAGAAGGTCATTACTGTGTTAAAATAATTCATCTTTCAAAATAAAGCAGAGAAACTGATTAGTAGTACATAGACTGAGATGCTTATGTTTTTGGAACTCCCTCTACATTTAATATGTCTTTTGGTAGAGTTATTTGTTCCTTTGTTGATGCTGTTGTACAAAAACAACAATCTGGCTGGAATTAGGCTCATATTGTGAGAACATAATCATTGTAAGAAGTAGGTAAGAGTGAATTACTTTATGTGTTAAATCATAGAGGATTTTTGAACCTCTTGAATTTTGAACTTCAGTTTTTTGGAATATTAATATTAATAAATATATAATTAAGATTAATAAAAATATCAAGTATACCATAATAGAATAACGTTTATATGCAAATTTCAAGTATTTCTACATTTCTAAAAACTGAAATATCAAAATACGTTCATTTATTTCCGTTGTGTAATCTCTGATGAGGACAATGCATAACATTGGATGTAGGTTACACTATGGTCCTTTGGAAAGTCAAAACTGCCTACCAGTTGTCTATGGAGTGTCTATAAAAGACTGGCAGGTGATTGTAAGTGAGTAGTCCCATGAAGGGAGGACACAGGTTTAATTCTAGATTGTAATATTTAAGATATCAAAAACCTATGAAATATTCAGGCAGCTGCTTATTATATACTCTTATTTTCTTAAGGGGGGATATTTTTCATGAATACTCCTGGTATTCTCCTCTTCTGTCTTATGTTTCTACTGGGGATTGGATGAGTCACGTAGTTGGTAGCTGTCTTAGTCTATTAGTATGGCTATAACAAAATACCTGAGACTAAATAATTTATAAAGTAATATATATTTATTTCTCACAGTTCTAGAGGCTAGGAAGTCTAAGATAAGGCACTGAGAATCTGGATGTCTGTTGAGGGTCTGTTTTAATCTCACAGATTATATGGCTCATCTTCTGTTTCCGCACATGGTAGAACTACGTTGTTCTCTTCTTTGATACCTCCCTAACACCTGGCACAATGTTGGGTGTATATTATAGAAAATTAATAAACATTTGTTTGACTGACTTGTATTCAATTTGGTTTAATTACTCAACTTCAAAAATCATTGAAATAATGAATTTCTTTTAGGATTTTATTTAAATGAATTGTGTTATTTTAAACTAGGCATTTTAAAAATGCCCTTTAATTTATAAAATATTTATTTTCTTTTAACAAATATTTAATATGTTTAAAAAACCATCAGCAAGTATGTTTCATATAAGTGCTGCCCACTAACCGATTGCGCTACTGGAGCTCCAGTAAGTACATTTAAAATATTCAGTTGTTTTACTTTTTAATGGAATGGAGCACATTCTAATGGGTAAAGACAAGGGACACACAATTTTATTTTTCTCATATCAGTTTGTTTGCATGCACAGATGGAGGTAATGAAAATGGTCTTTATTTCCCATTTGTATTTGTTATCTCCATAAATTGATGGGCTACATAATAATTGGGCTATAAAATTGTTTCCACTCATTATAGGAGAATTGGGTAGAAGATATTTGAGGTTGCAGAGCGCAGTGCACAATATTTCCATAAGGCTTTCTTTTCTATTTTTAAGCTCTCTTCTATTTTTTTTTTTCTCTCTAAGCTCTTCCAGGGCTCAAAAGCTAAGGCTAGTGCTATGTTCAGTCTGCTTTTTTGTACAAAGAATTGAAAAGTGAACAAAGAGGCAGAAACACTCTCCCCTACCTCTTCTCTCCATATAATATCATATAATTTCTGTTTAGGATGTCAATGCTGCTTATGAATAAAAACCAACCAATTAAAACAGATGAAAATCAGAAGTCCAAGCAAATCCTTTTGTGTAGATGCTTAGAACGTAGATCCTACATTTAATAGAACAAACAACTCCAGTTTTTTTCTATTCCTTTTGTTTCCCTCTCCATAGCTACAGTTTGTGAGTTTACACTTCAAATGAAAAACAATCAGACTGAAAATATAACTGTGCCTTTTCAGCTTACTTCCAATGTGAGATGAATACTAATATTTCACTCCCTTCAAACAGCGTGAAAAATTGGCCACTGAAAACCCTGAGTATGTTAGTGGTGCTCTCACTGGGTCCACTGCTTCATTCATCCTTACTTCTCTTTAAATTGAATTTCAACTCACATAAAGGAAAACAAAACATAAAAGGAAAAGAAAAAAATAGTGAAAATAATGAAAAGTGTAGAGAACGGTCATATCAGTCAGCTTCCTTATATTCTACCAGAAAATATCAGAAATGAGATTGATTTTTTTTTTGCAGTTATGCATTTGTCAGGAAATTTAAAAAATCAATTTGTGTTTGTTTGCAACCTAGAATGTCTTCTTGATTAAAAAAAAGTGTGTAATAATTAGTTTCATTTCTCAGAATTGTGTTGGAGAAATAAATAAATGAAATTGATTTCATTTCCCATAATTGTGTTTTGAAAGTGCTGAGGAAGTAAAAGTATCCTAGGTCAATGCTTAAATAGAATTTCAGTTTATTGAAAGGAATAGGTGAATATTTTGATGTTATATGATTATATGACCTGTTGCTAAACACTTTTGACCACTTCCATGTTCTGAAAGCACTATCTTCTATTGTCTATACTTCTACTAAATTCACTGGGTTTTTCTGACACTTCACTGGCTACTACTTCTGCATGAACCTTGCAGACTTCATGTGCTTGGTGCATCCTTGATAGATGTTGGTGTTCTTCTTCAAATATTCTCACTCTGTAGGCATCTCACACTATATTGGCTTCACTTACAATGTATGACTGATGACTTTCACATTTATTTCTAGGAACTAGATAGATATGCCTCATATACATCCAACTGTTATTGGACATCTCCTCTTGAATTTGTCACATCAACTTCATCCAAACATGACTTGCCAACTTGCTTCTCCTGTATACCTTCTCACTGAAAGTACTAAACACATATGATGGAGCCCTGGCCACCATCATTTATTCTCCCATATTTCTCCCTCTTCGTCATTCCTTAAAATCAATAAACAGAAACTACTGATCCAATATTCTAATTATTTTTCTCAAGTTGCTTTACTTTTCACAATACCCCCTACTTACAATTTTATAGCTAATAGCCTCCTAACTGGTCCCGCCACATAGAGTGGTAATTCTAACATGTAAAACTATGTTACTCCTAATCATAAAATAGTCTGTTTTTCCATTGCTACTGGGCTAAGCTTTAAATATTCCACTTGCCCTCATTATGTCTCTAGATTCTGTTATCAGTCTTTTAATAGTACTCTCTGTATTCCTATCAAATTAAAATTTTTACTTGCTGCTTCTTTCTTGAAACTTTATCATGTATGACATTAAAGTCAACTTTTACCCATTTTCTATGTATTATTTATATATCAAATTAGAAACTGCCACCTCCAAAATATTCTTCCTGATCACTCCCATGTATCTGGATTGGTTGCCTCTCACAGACAACTCTATTTCTCCATCACATCACTTACCACGTTTAAAGTAAATAACTATTTGCCTATTTGTCTTCCTAACATACTGGAATTTTTATTGCATAAGTAACTGATCTATCTTCTTTACTGTTGTGCCTACATTAAATAGATACTGATCTATCTTCTTTACTGTTGTGCCTACATTAAATAGATATTTTTAAATTTTTTTCAAGATGTGATATTCCAGGAAGAGGTCAATAAATATTTTATTAGTTAACATTAACTAAAAGGACACACTTTTCCCTATGCCCTTTGGACTTGATAGTAGGGTTCAGAAAGTGCTGGGTATCTTCATATTGACCTCCAGAGGCTCAGAGGGAAGAGGCAAATGTTTACATATATTTGGCTTCATGATGCCTAATCTATATTTGGCTTCATGATGCCTAATCTTGCTGAAGAACACTATACTGTGTCCTAAGCATGGTAAGAATGAGGCAGGACTGCCAGATCCAGAAGAACCATGCAGCCTGGGGGTAGGAGTTGTATTGGTAACCAGTCGGAAATTATAAAGTGAGTTTGTCTCTAGTGTTTGATTGTTAGTTAGATGCTTGAGTAACTGAGGTTTATTGATCACCATTCTGTAATGGTATTGGAGTGAGGGTGGGTGGCACTGGGAATTTGTGGATTGTGATTCAAAATTGCCAAACATCTAAAAAAAAGCCCAATTATTTCTGACTGTTCATACTATTTATTAAAACATATTTTTTAAAGCTTAATAATTCCAGGTAATGCTAGGTGCTGAAGATCTGGAAATGGAAAAGACACAGTTCCTCTCTAAAGTAATCAAAAATATAGCAGAGGAGACAAACATATAAACAAATAATCATAATATAACAACTTAAGTACAATAATATAAATATGTGCAATTTATGGCAATGGAAGAAATCAGCTCTGCTTGATTACTAGAGTAATATTTGTAAAGAAGAAAATGGCTTTGAATTTGATAAATAAGAAGGAAATTGCAAAAAGTAAAAGATGAGAGATGGCATCCTGGGCAAAGGGTATATATACATATAGTTTAAAACAGCATACTATTTTTAGGGAATGATAAAGGGTTCTTATTTCCTATTTTATTGATGCAAATAAACAGTTTTCTCTGTGTTCACTCACATTTTGTTTATTGTTTTCTGTTTGTTTTGTAAGTCTTTAGTTCATTTTTCCTTTCTTGCTGTCTTGTTGTGTGATTTGATAATTTTTGTAGTTGTGTGCTTAACTTTTTTTCCCTTTACCTGAGGAAAGTAAATACCTTAGTAGTGTATCTACTACTCAGTTTTTGCTTCATGGTTACCATGAGGCTTACATAAAAACCTCTTACAGTTATAATAGGTTAGCTGATAGCTTGGTAAGTTTGAGCACGTTAAAAGAACTAGACTACTTTACTCACCATTATTATATGTTTTCTGTGTCATCCTTTATATCTTTTTATATTGTACGTCTTTTAATAAATTATTATAGCTATAGCTATTTACAATCCTTCAACTATTAAATTTTATACTAGAGATATAAGTGATTTCCCTTTATAGTGTTAAAGTATCCTGATTTCAGTTATATAATTTTACCTGTGAGTTTCATACTTTCTTATGTTTTTCAGGTTACTAATTAATATCCTTTCATTTCAGGTGAAAGGACTCCCTTCAGTATTTCTTGTAAGACAGGTCTAGTGGTGAAGGATTCCCTCAGTTTTGTTTGAGTTTGACAGTTTTTATTTCGCCTTCATTTATGAAGAATATTTTTGCCAAGTATGGTATTACTTTCTGGCATAATTTTTTCCTTTAGCACTTTGAATATGTCATCTCACTGGCTCTCGGTCTGCAAATTTTCTGCTGAGAAATCTGCTGGAAACCTTACTGGGACCAGGTGTGGTGGCTCAGGCTTGTAATCTCAGCACTTTGGGAGGCTGGGGTGGGCAAATCACTTGAGGCCAGGAGTTCGAGACCAGCCTGGTCAACGTAGTGAAACCCCATCTCTAATAAAAGTATACATATTAGCCAGGCATGGAGGTGCACCCCTGTAGTTCCAGCTACTCAGGAGGCTGAAGCAGAAGAATTGCTTAAACCCAGGAGGCGGAGGTTGCAGTGAGCCAAGATCGCACCACTGCACTCCAGGCTGGGTTACAGAGAGAGACTCTGTCTCAAACAAACGAACAAAAAACAACCCCCCAAAAAAAACCTTATTGGGGTTTCCTTGCATGTGAGGACTTTTTTTTCTCCTACTGCTTTCAAGGTTCTCTCTTTCTCTTTCATTTTTGTCCATTTGATTATAATACACCTCGGGGTAATCTTAGGGTGGAGCCAGATTGGAGACCTTTGAGTTCTCTATACCTGGCTGTTTATATCTTTCCCAAGATTTGGGACATTTTCAATCATTATTTCTTTAAGCAAGTTTTCTATTTCATTATTTTTCTCTTTTCCTTATTTAGTACTTATAATATTAATGTTAGCTCTCTTGCTATTCTCCTGTAAATCCCATAGGCTTTCCTCATTCATTTTCATTGTTTTTTTCATTTTTTCTCTGACTTCATATTTTCAAATAACCTATACTTGAGTTCAAATATAATTTCTTCTGTTTGAACATTTCTACTCTTAATATGCACGACTGGATTTTATTTCATTTCTTGTATTATTCAGCTCTAGAATTTCTGTTTGGTTCTTTTATATAACTTTACTCTCTCACTTAAAATTCTCATTTTGTTTGCATATTACTTTTCTGATACCATTACATTTTCTCTCTATGTTTTCCAAATTTCATTGAGCTTTATTAAAACAATTACTTTAAATTAGTTGTCAGAAAATTTATAGATCTATTTTTAGGGATCAGTTACTGGGAAACTATTGTGGTCTTTTTGTGGTGATGTTTCATTTTATTTAAAAATATTTCTTATTGCATTTCATTAATGTCTGCTCATTTGATGAAGTAGTCATTTCTTCTAGACTTTCCAAACTGTCTTTATTGGGAGAAGACCTCTCCTTATGAGTGAGTGTGAGGACAGGACACCCACTGGGTCAGTTGTGATGGTTCTGGCTATACACTTAAACCTATAAAATATTGATTAAAAAAATTGAAGAAGACAAATATGTGGAAAAATACTTTGCATTTATGAATTAGAAGAATTAAAATTGTTAAAATATCCATACTACACAAATTGGTACAGACTAAATGCAAACCTTCTCAACATCCCAATAGCATTTTTCATAGAAATAGAAAAAAAATTATAAAATATGTAGCAAACCACAAAACACTATAACTAGCCAAAGTAATATTGAGTAAAAAAATAAAGCTGGAGCCATCACTCTACCTGATCTCCAGATATACTGCAAAGTTGTAATCATAAAACAGCATGGGACTAGCATAAAAACAGACATATCTACCAGTTGAACAGGATAGAGAGGCCAGAAATAAATCCAGCATATAAGGTCAACTGATGTTTGACAAAATTGCCAACATACACAATGGGGAAAGGATAGTCTCTTCAGCAAATGATGTTGTGAAAACTAGATAGCCACAAGTAGAAGCATAATATGGCAGCCATATCTCATATTATATACAAAAATCAACTCAAAATGAATAAAGACTTAAGTATAAGATATAATACTCTAAAAGTACTAGAAGGAAACATGCAAAAAAAGGCATCCTTACATTTGCTGGGTGTATTAGTTCATTTTCACATGGCCGATCAAGACATACCTGAGACAAAGAAATTTACAAAAGAAAGAGGTTTAATAGACTCACAGTTCACATGGCTGGGGAGGCCTCACAATCATGGCTAAAGGTGAAAGGCACATCTCACATGGTGGAAGACAAAAGAAGACAATGAGAGCCAGATAAAAGGGGTTTCTTCTTATAAAGCCATCAAATCTCGTGAGACTTACTCGCTACCATGAGAACAGTATGGGGAAAACCATCCCCATGATTCCATCATTTCACACTGGTTCCCAAAACATGAAAGAAGTATGGGAGCTACAATTCAAGATGAGATTTGGGTGAGGACACAGCCAAATCATATCATTCTATACCTGGCCCCTTCCAAATCTCATGTCCTCACATTTCTAAACCAATCATGCCTTCCCAGCCGTACCCCAAAGTCTTACTTTCAGCATTAACTCAAAAATCCACAGTCAAAAGTCTTATCTGGGACAAGACAAGTCCCTTCCACCTATGAGCCTATAAAATCAAAAGCAAGTTAGTTACTTCCTGGATACAATAGGGGTACAGGCATTGGGTAAATACAGTCATTCCAAATGGGAGAAATTGGCCAAAACAAAAGGGCTATAGACCCCATGCCAGTCTGAAATCCAGTGGGGGAGGCAAATATTAAAGCTTCAAAATGATCTCCTTTGATTCCATGTCTCACATCAAGGTCACGCTGATGCAAGAGGTGGGTTCCCATGGTTTTGTGCAGCTCCGCTCCTGTGGTTTTGCAGGGTACAGCCTCCCCTGTGGCTGCTGTCACAAGATGGTGTTGAATGTCTTTGACTTTTCCAGGTGCACGGTGCAAGCTGTCTGTGGATGTATCATTCTGGGATCTGGAGGATGGTGGCCCTCTTCTCACAGTTCCACTGGACAGCACCCCAGTGGGGACTCTGCATTGGGGCTTCAACCCCACACTTCCTTTCAGCACTGCCCTAGCAGACGTTCCCCATGAGGGCCCTATCCCTGCATCAAACTTCTGCCTGGACATCCAGAAATTTGCATACGTGGTCTGAAATCTAGGCAGAGGTTCCCAAATGCCAATTCTTGACTTCTGTGCACTCAGAGACTCAACACCATGTGGAAGCTGCCAAGGCTTGGGGCTTGAACCCTCTGAAGCCACAGCTCAACCTTTACATAGGCCCCTTTCAGCCCAAGCTGCAACAGCTGGAAACAGGGCACCATATCTCTAGGCATTACACAGCAGGGTGACCCTGTACCCAGTCCACAAAACCATTTCTGTTTCCTACGCCTCCCGGCCTTTGATGGGAGGGCCTGCCATGAAGACCTCTGACATGCCCTAGAGATATTTTCCTTATTGACTTGGTGATTAACGTTTGGCTCCTCCTTACGTACACAAATTTCTGCAGCTGGCTCAAACTTCTCTTCAGAAAATGGATTTTTCTTTTCTATCACATCATCAGGCTACAAATTTTCTGAACTTCTATGTTCTGTTTCCCTTTTAAAACAGAATGCCTTTAACAGTACTCAAGTCACTTCTCGAATGCTTTGGTGCTTAGAAATCTTAGAAATTTCTTTCACCAGATACCCTAAATCAACTCCCTCAAGTTCAGAGTTCCACAAGTCTCCAGCGTAGGGGCAAAATTATGCCAGTCTCTTTGTTAAAATATAACAAGAGTTACCTTTGCTCAAGTTCCCAGCAATTCCTTATTTTCATCCGAGACCACCTCAGCCTGGGTTTCATTGTCCAATCATTATCAGCATTCCATTCAAAGTCATTCAACAAGACTCTAGGAGGTTCTTAAGTTTCACTCATTTTCCTGTTTTCTTCTGAGCCTTTCAAACTGTTCCAACCTCCGCCTGTTACCCAGTTGTAAAGTTGCTTTCACATTTTGGAGTCACTTTTTAGCAATGCCCCACTCTTCTGGTACCAGTGTACTTTATTAGTCTGTTTCCACGTTGCTGATAAAGACATACCTGAGACTAGGCAATTTACAAAAGAAAGACGTTTAATGGACTCACAGTCCCACGTGGTTGGGGAGGCCTCACAATCATGGCTAAAGGTGAAAGGCACTTCCCACATGGCGGCAGACAAGAGAAGAGAATGGGAGTCCAGCTAAAGGGGTTTCCCCTTAAAAAACCATCAGCTCTCATGAGACATTGACTACCACAAGAACAGTATGGTTGAAACTGCCCCCATGATTCAATCATCTACCACTGGGTTCCTCCCATGATACATGGGAATTATTGGAGCTACAAATCAAGATGAGATTTGGGTGGGGATATAGTCAAACCATATCACTGGGAAAAGATTTCTTTGAATGTAGCTGCTGTAACACAGACAACATGTGTAAAAATAGACAAATGAGATTAGATCAACCAAAGTGCTTTTACACAGCAAAAGGAACTGGCATTAGTGTGAAAAAGCAACTTACTGTATGAAAAAAAATATTTGTAAACGATTTGTCAGGAAAATGGTTAATAGTCAAAATACATTAAAAAATTCAACAGCTTACAACTCAATAGCAAAGACAAAATAATAACCCATCTTTAATCAACATTTTTTCAAAATACAACATAAAAATGACTACCAGATTCATGAGAAAATCTAAAAATCATGGATCATCAGAAAAGTGTAACTCAAAACTAAATTAGGTGTTGTCTCACACCAGTTAGAATGTCCATTCTAAAAATAAAATAACAAGTGCTGGCGATGATGTGGAGAAAAAGGAACACTCATACATTGTATGTGTGTATGTAAATGAGTGCACTCATTATGAAAAAACAGTAAATAAATTTCTCAAAAAAAATGGAATTACAATAGATCTCCGCTCTTTCAGGTTTTTGCTTCCCTTGTCTCAGTTATTCCCAGTCAACCTCAGTTTTAAAATATTAAATATACAATTCCTGAAACAATTCATACATTTTAATTTCAGTGTTGTTCTGCGTAATGTAATAAACTCTCATGCTGTCCCACTGTGCTTTCCAGGACATTAGTTACCCCTTTGTTTAGCATATCCATTCTGTATGTTCTATGTGCAATTAGTCACCTAGTAGCCATCTTCATTGTCAGATCAACTGATGTGTTTTGCAGTGCTTGTGTTTAAGTAACCAGTATTTTACTTTAACGGCTGCAAAGCATAAAAGTAGTGATGCTGATAATTCAGATATGTCAAAGAGCAGCTGTAAAGTGCTCTCGTTAGTGAAAAGGTGAAAGTTCTCAACTTAATAAGGAAAAAATAAACATTCTGAGGTGGATGAGATATATGGTGAGACTGAATCTTCTGTGAAATTATGAAGAAGGAAAAAACAAATTTGTGCGTAGTATATATACGGTTTAATACTCTCTGCAGTTTCAGGCATCCACTGAAGGTGTTGGAATGTATACCTTATGGATAAGTGGGAACTACTATTGCATGTGATTCAACAATTCCACTTCTGGATTTGCATCTAGAGGAATCAAAATCAATATGCCAAAGAAATATCTGCACTCTCAGGTTCATGGCAGCATTATTCATATTAAATTAAATTAAATTTGTCCTAAGCCTTCCTTTATACACAGCAAACTGCAACCTAACAAAGTATGTTTCTGTAACAGATAGCTAAGTCATAACCAACCAGAGGCTGCCAATTGGTCACATAATGACCAAATAAGACAAATGCTGAGCTGTAACCAATCAAGTTGTTTTTGTAAGTTACTTCTTTTTTCTGCCTATAAGTACCGCCTACTCACATTGCTGAGTATAGCTCTCTGAACCTCTCCTGTTTCTGAGTGTTGCCATATTCATGAATCATTTTTTGTTGAAACAAACTCTACTCAATGTAATTTATCTAGAGTTTTTCTTCTAACATTTACAACAGCCAAGATAAGGAATCAATGTAAGTGCCCATCAATGGATGAATGGATGTAGTATATTTGGGGGGGGGGGTGTGTGCTATGGAATACTATTCAGCCTTAAAAAAGAGGGAAATCCTGTCATTTGTAAAATGCATGATTAAACCTAGAGGACATTATTGTAAGTGAAATAAGCCAGGCACACATAGATAAGTTCTACATGAGCTTACTTTTAGGTGAAATCTGAAAAAGTCAAACTTGTAAAAGCAGAAAGTAGAACAGTGGTTGACATTGACTTGGAAGGGGAAAAGGAAGAAATATGGTGATGTTGGTCAAAGGGCAGAAAGTTTTAGTTAAACAGAATGAATAAGTTTTGGAAATCTATTATACAGCATGGCGACTATAGTTAATAATAATGTATTTTTATTATAATTTATATCTGAAAATTGTTAAAACAGTAGATCTTAAAAGTTTTTACTACAGAAAATGATTAAGTATGTGAGGAGATGGATATGTTATTTAGCTTGACTTCATCATTGTGTAATCTATACATACACCAAAAAATATATACATTTTGAAATTTGGTAATTATACCTTAATATAGCTTAAAAACATAACAGAAGTAGAAATAATCTAAGGCCTAAATAAATATAGAACAAATATAGTCAACAACAATAACATGACGGTCAGTTGATAAATGGAGATAAATTAAGTAAATTTCTAGTATCGTCTATCAAGCAGTAAAAGGAATAACTTGTAGTGTAATAAATAAGTGATACATGTTTTATTCCTTAGTGTAGCCACTAAATGAAAAGTAAAACACAATAGGAATAATATATTCAATAATTTAGAAAAGAAATAATTCAAAATAGGTATCCGCAAAAGAGGTAAGAGAAACACACACAAAAAAACATAGGGTAAGATAGTCATAGAAAACAAAACATGACTACATTAAATGGTAATGTACTAAGTAGAATAAGATCCGCCTGGTTTTAGAGCAATGTTTTCCTCTCAAGATTAATGCTAAATCAAATGCATAAATTGGACAATTTAATTGTGATTTAAAGTTGAATTATGTTCACAAATTGAGTAATGTAACATTTGAGACTATATTTATTAGTGTATTAGGTTTCTCTAGAGAGACAGAACTAATGGAATACATTTTTGTATGTATGACGAGTGTATATATATATATACACACACACACACAAACATATATATACACATATATGTGGGAGTTTATTAAGTATTAACTCACAAGATCACAAGGTCCCACAAAAAGCTGTCTGCAGGCTTAGGAGCAAGGAGAGACAGTCCAAGTTCCAAAACTGAAGAACTTAGAGTCCCATGTTAGAGGGCAGGAAGCATCCAGCATGGGAGAAAGATGTAGACTGGGAAGCTAGGTCAATCTCCCTTTTCACATTTTTCTGCCTGCCTATATTCTAGCCCTACTGGCAGCTGATTAGATTGTGCCCACCTGGGTTAAGGGTGGGTCTGCCTTTCCCAGCCCACTGACTCAAATGTTAATCTCCTTTGGCAACAACCTCATAGACACACCCAAGATCAATATTTGTAACCTGCAATCCAATCTAGTGGACACTCAGTATTAACCATCACAGTCAGTAACTTCTTATTCAAGTACTATATGTATATATGTATACATACAGAAAATTATAGATTTCAAATATAAAGCATGATGAATTTGCCAAACTTAATATACTCATATAATAAGAACTCATCCATAGCAGAACATTATTATAAAACTCAAAATGCAAATACAATGGTTTGAAATGTTTTTTATAATTTATAATTTCTTCCTTAACCCTTAGATTATATAATAATTAATTCTATGTGCAATAGGAAACTTTTAAAATGTTTTTTAAAAAATCGTCTATGTCTAGTTGGACCTCAGTTGTATCAAAGAATAACTTCTGAATGATTGAAAGGCTTCGGTATTTTTTGAGGCTTTTCTTATTAGCTAGCATGTTGTTGACTTTGGAAAACAATTCATAAACCCTTGAAAGAATTTGAATTCTGTAGAATTTGAATATACATTTTCATAGTGTCAGCTAGTTCAAGTTTCCCAATTAAAGTGTCAGCTAGTTCAAGTTTCCCAATTTAATTCCCAAAATTAAGACAATTAATTAAAACTTTAAAAAATAAATAAATTAATTAAAACCTTAATTAATTGTTTTAATTTTGTTAAGAGAAGTCCATTTATAATTTATGATCATATTGTAGATTATTTTGCTTTTTCTTATAGTTCTGCCAAGTGATGATTAATATCCTTTGAAGCCATTTATTGTAAGCTTATAGATTGAATATTGTGATGTCTTACTGTTGGATTAACTTTCCTATCATTATGAAATGCCAATCTTTTCTCAGTTAATTTTTTTTGTCCAAATTATTTACTGGGTCTACATTTGTATAGCTAAACAGATAAACTTTCGTCATAGTTTTCATTATAGCTTTTTATGAACCTTTGTGCTTATTCTTTCTACATTTTTATGGTTTGAGTGTGCCTTGTATTATGCATATAATTGTGATGTTGTTTTCCCAGACTCAAATCTTATTTTTTTATTTGGAATAGTCTACATATATTTTAATTACTAATAACTACTAATACAGTTTGTTGTATATTTAGCGTTTTTCTACTGGTTTTCTCTTTAACTCACCTATTTTATGTTTCTCTTTCTCCCTGTCATGGTATTAATCACATATTTTACTATCATATTTTTCTAGTAGTCCATTTGCTACTTGCACATTTTTTGTTATGATTTAGTGGTTACCCTACAGCAGACTATTTCATTCTTGGTACTGTTGATATTTTAGTTGAATAATTCTTTGTTGTCGGGGTGCTATTGTGTTATGTATGATGTTTAAAAGTATTCCTGACTTCTACTCACTAGATGCCCATTTAGTATGCACTTCATCTCCCATTGTGCCATCCAAAAGAGAGTTTTACACATTACCAAATATCCCTTGGGGACAAAATCTCCCCTTACCAAGAGCCACTACCGGAAATATACAATATGCATTCTTGAATACTATAGTCAATGAAAACTATTTATTTTGATGATCCTACGATGAAATAGAATATTGAAACACTTCAAGTCCAATTACTCCTTTCAACTTTGTGTTATATTTTCACGTATTTTAATAACACACATATTTTAGTCTCTACTATGTGCTTAAATTGATGTTAAGTCAATATTAAGCCAATATTGACTTAAATCAATCTTAGATCAATATGGAGTTATCTATAGCCATACACATACACACATACAGACACACACACACACACACGCCTGCTTTTCTTTTATTTATTATACTCCTGAGTTTACTTGATTTAGACTGTTAAAATGTACCCTCTACCACAAGAACTTCCTTGGATATGTTTTTAATGCAGAATCACTTATAACTTTTTTCAATTTTTGTTTGTCTGCAAATATCTTTACTGTATCTTCATTTTTGAGAAAATTTCACTAGGCTTACAATTATAGCAGCTATTTCCTTCAGTACTTTAAATGTGTCCATTGTCTTCCAGCTGTCACTGGTTTAGTTGAGCAAAACTTCTTAATCTCTAGGCTGCATTTAAGTTTTCCCCTTTTTACTTTGGTTCTTAAAAGTTTTTCTATAATATTCCAAACCTCTGTGTATACTAATGAGGTTGACGAATCTGTAGATTGATGTCTTTTAGTTTTGGAAAAATTCTCTGCTGTTACATATTCTAACAATGCTTCTGTCCCAGATACCATCCCGGTCTTAGTATTTGAAGCCACACATTTCTTAGCCTATTGTGCATGGTCTACATATTTTTTACATTACTTTTCTCATAGAGCATCAGGTGGTATTTTTTTTTTTTTTGGTTCATATTTCTATGACTAATCCTGTGTTTAGCTTTGATCAACTTACTTTAAGACATTGTTGAGTTGATAATATCAAATATTTTAAGTTTTAGCTCTATAATGACTTTTTTTTTTACATTGCTGGGTAAAATTGTCCATCCTTTTATGTGTTTTATATATACTTTCCATTATGTTGTCTCTATTGTACAGGAATACTCCATTTTTTCACGCTTTTCTTTAGTGTGTTTCACATACATTGTGACTTTTAAAAATTGAAGTTTTGCAGCAACCTTGCATTGAATAAGTCTATCGGTATCATTTTTCCAACAGCATGTGCTCACTTTGTGTATGTATCACATTTTGATAATTCTCACAATATTTCCTTTTTTATTATTATTACATCTATTATGGTGATCTTTTATATTGTTGTTGTCATTGTTTTGAGATGCTACAAACTGCACCCATATAAGATGGCAAACTTAATCAATAAATGTTGTATGTGTTCTGACTGCTCCAGTGACCAGCTGTTTCCCTATCTCTCTCTGGCACCTCAGGTTGCCCTATTCCCTAGACACAGCAAGATTGAATTTAGGCCAGTTAATAACTCTACAGTAATCTCTAAGTGTTCAAGTAAAGGGAAGAGTCACACAACTCTCTCTTTAAGTCAAAAGCTATAAATGATTAAGCTTAGTGAGAAAGGCATGCCAAAATCCAAAGTAAGTTGATATCTATGCCTGTTGTACCAAATAGCTAGCCATGCTGTGAATAAAAAAAAAAGAAAGTTCTTAAAGAAAGTTAAAAGTGATGCCTCAGTGAAGACACAAATGATAAGAAAATGAAACAGCATATTGTTGAAATAGAGGAAACTGTAGTGCTCTGGATAGAAGATCAATCCAGCCACAACATTCCTATAAGCCAAAGCCTAATTTCAACCAAGACTCTAACTCTTTTCAATTCTGTGAAGGTTGGGAGAGGTAAGGAAGCTGCAGAAGGAAAGCTGAAAGCTAGCAAAGATGGATTCATGAGGTTTTAAAAGAAGAATCCATCTATATATCATAAAACTGCAAGGAGAACCAGCATGTGCTGATGTAGAAACTGCAACAAGTTATCCAGAAAACCTAGCTAAGATAATTTATGAAGGTAGTTACCCCAAAGATTTATAGCATAGATAAAACAATCTTCTTTTGGAAGAAGATGTCATTTAGGACTTTCATAGCTAGAGAGGAGAAGTCAGTGCCTAGTTTCAACCCTCAAAGGATATTCTGACTCACTTGGTAGGGGCTAATGCGGCTGGTCAATTAAAGTTGAAGTCAATGCTCATTTGCCATTCTAAAAATTTTAGGCCTCTTAAAAACTATGCTAATTTTACTTTAGCTGTGCTCCGGAAATGGAACAATAAATTCTGAATGACAACACATCTATTTACAGCATGGTTTACTGAATATTTTAAGCACATTTTGGAGAGTACTTCTCAGAAACAAAGGTTTTTTTTTTCCCCAAAAATATTACTATTCATTGACCATGCATGTAGACACCTAAGAGCTCTGATGAACATGCACAAGGAGACTAATGTTGTTTTCATGCCTGCTAGCACAAACATCCATTCTGTAGTTCATGAATCAAGGGGTAATTTCAACTTCAAAGTCCTTTTATTTAAGAAATACATTTGGTAAGATTATAGCTGCCATAGATAGTGATTTCTCTGATGGATCTGGACAAAGTAAATTTAAAACCTTCTAAAAAGGATTCAACCATTCTAGATGCCATTAAGAAAATTCATGATTCATAAGAGGAGGCCCAAATAACAATACTAACTGGCACTTGGGAGAAATTGGTTTCAACTCCAATGGAAGACTTTAAGAGAGTCAAGGCTTCAGTACAGAAATGAACTGCAGATATGTTGAAAATAAGATAACTAGAATTAGAAGTGGATCCTGAAGACGTGACTGAATTGCTTCAATCTCAAGATAAAGCTTTAATGCATCAGAAGTTTCTTCTTATGAATGAGTGAAAAAGCTGGTTTCTTGAGATGAAATCTACTCCCAATGAAGATGCTGTGAACATTGTTGAAATGACAACAAAGATTTTGAATATTATATAAACTTTGTTGACTAAGACGTGGTAGGGGTTGAGAGGATTCACTCCAATTTTCAAAGGAGTCCTACTGTGGGTAAAATGCTACCAAACAGCATCGCATGCTACAGAGGAAACGTTTGTGAAAGGAAGAGTCGATCAGTGCTGCAAAATTCTTTGTCGTCTTATTTTTAAAAATTGCCACAGTCACCCTGACTTTCAGTAGTGACCACTTTGATCAATCAGGCACCATCAAGGCAAGACCTTCAATCACAAAAAGATTACCATTTGCTGTAGGCTCAGATTTTTATTAGCATTTTCTAGCAATATACTATTTTTAAATTAAGATGTGTACATTTTTGACATAATGTGATTGCGCACTTAATAGACAATACTATATTGTAAACAGCATTATTTAAACTGAGAAGCCAAAAAATGTGTGGCTCACTTTATTGTAGTATTAGCTATATTGCAATGACCTGAAACTGAAAACGCAGTATATCTGAGACATGTCTGTATATTATTTTTAGTTATTTCAAAGTCATTTTTTAACATTACTTCCTGCATTATTTGTTATCTTAATCATCTTGTATTAAGTTCAGTCATATATCTTTGTTTGTTTGCATGTTTGACAATTCTTAACCATATTTATGCACCTTGTATAGAAGAACTAGGGGCCCCAATAATGTTGTCATCTACCAGGGAACATCTCTCTTTTCCTCCTTTATGCAAACACAATGAGAATCTGAGCACATCGACAAAGCTTGAGATTGAGCTAGGTCTTGGCATAAACACAGCATTGGTAAATTTAGATTTTATCCTCCTTATTTTTGATTGAGAGGCTGGCAGGTTCTGTTTTTTGTTTTTATTTGTTTGTTTTGCTTTACTTTTTCCTACTTGTTCCTGAAAGACTGTGGGAAATTCAGTTCTGCCCATTAGATATTTTCAGCTTAACTCTTTAGCTTTTGGGATTTGGGAATTTTCAATCTTTAAATTATAGCAAATAAATTAATGATAGGACTGATAGGGGATTTTTTTTTTATCTCTTTCATATCCAGCTTTTTTTTACTCCATCTCTACAGAACATCTAAGAGTTATTTCTTCTTGCTCTATCAGTTTACTTTCTCTAACAAAGCAAGAGTTTTAGCCCAAATCCAAGAAGCTCTGACAGCCTTATTTAAAATAGAAGTGGCTGCATATTACTTAGCTCACCTCAGAAGATATTTTCCCTTTCTGAAATTTTAGTTCATTTAATATTTATTTTTTTCATAGCTCTCTGGATGCCTTTAAATATATGTTTAAGGTAAAATCCATAATTTTCTCTATAAGTCAGTATGAGTGTTTAACTGCTAGAACATTCTGTGTTGAAGCAGAGGTCTCTCATATGTATTTTAAGACAGAAAAAAGACATAGATGAAGTCACTTGACCATGACCTTACAGCTAACACTATAGTTCAATGTAGTGGTAAAGATCAACACAAGTCTTCAAAACTGAATTAAGTTCTGTTTCCATTACAGCATGATTTGTGAAAAGTAAAATATACTGCTGACTACTAATTATTACTTGGAATAATGTTAATTAGTCTTATGTGTAGAGAAACTCTAAATTTTAGAAAAGATTGACATTTTCTATGTTTTAATGTTTAATTATATTTTAAATATTATTTACTGTTAGTTTATTTAAACTACATTGCTGGTTTTATTTCTTACCCAAAAGATAGAATTATGAGATAAAGCAAATTATACATCTTTACAAAACAATTTTGAAATTCATGTGGGTCATCAGATTCCATATGTTTTATGGCCATATATATATATGGAGAGAGAGAAAGAGAGAGAGAAAGTTGGACTTTTTCTTTTAAATCATCTATAATGTTTATCAATTCTTTAGGTGTTGCAACAAGAGAAACGACTAAAATTGTAAAGGTGAAATTGGAAAAAACAAAATATTTATATATCATAGTAATAGAAAATAAAATTGGATAAATGTTGCCAAAACAAAAGTGTTTCATAATAATAACTCTTTGTCTTACTGTAGGATAGAATTTGTGTTTATTTTATCTCAAGTTTCAATTCTATTACTATTGATCAAAGCTCAATTGTTAGTTGAGAGGACTATAGAAATTGGAGTACTCAGCTTGTGAATAGTTGATAGGTAAAACACTTTGTTTTGCTCTTTCATATTCTGTTCAAAAAATTATTAGTATAGGGTATATATATGAAAGAGAGAAAAATGACAAGATAAACATACCAAGGATCACAGGAATGAATGTACAACTATAATAAGCTGGGGAAGTTACTATTTACAAAATTTTAAATTGTGGCCTAAAGTTGTAACCTATCCTCAGTCTAAGAATACTGATTATTTAATGGCCAAAGGTAAGAGAATACCCTTCCATATTAATTTTCCCCATATTTGTTTCTAATTCAAGATTTGTCACATTAACTTAGAGTATAATAATCTAATCACAACGGATAGCAAGGAATGTTCTTCACACGAATGCCAACCCCTCTTCATCTGAAAAGCCAACTTCGAGGTGAAATGTGGGAAAATGAAAGATGTCTCTACTATTTGTTTATTTTTTCTTGGGTTGAAAACATTGAATTTAATTTGATGCCACCTTTGATTGTACGTTTTGATCCCGTAATGTTTTGAAAAAAATTCAGATGTGTTTTATTTAACCTGCATCTCTATGATACTTTTATAAATTTCATTTATCATTTAAGGAATAGTATAGATTATCTGGAAATATTACTCACATATTTCTCACTTGCTTCTAGGTCTCTTCTCAATCCTGACTTCCTTTGCAATATTTCATTGAAACATGGCACAAATATAACTTAAAATAAAATTTAATTAGATCAATTTAATTAGATAGTGGAATGAAGATATATTTCATTGGAACAGAACGTAATTAAGAGAGCCATGAGAGAATAAGCGGGACAAAAACAGAACAAAGAAAGGGGAAGAAAAGGCATTCAGAGTAGTCTGAAGAGATCAGGACAGCAGATTGAGCCAGTCCTCTTGTAAGTAGAATGATTCTTGAGTTAACAAGACCATGAATGAATAATCAGGGAATAGAAAAGGTGCTCTATGTCCCAATGATCCAAGCGACATTTCTGAAATTGCTTGAATATATATAAATTATGCCTGCTTGAAAATACAAGTTTATTAAAGTTAATTAATTCAAAAAGTAAGAAAAATTTCCTTTTTGGTAGTTAGGCTTGTACTTTCCAGAATCTTCTAATATCATTATAAAAGTTCCTTGTTTTGTGCCCTGAGAGTTTGTTTTGACATATGTCTTTACTGTGGAGATACTTGAGTAATACAGTAAAAGATTATTTAAACACCCTCTGGGATATAAAATTATGCAGTGCTTCGAATACACGCTTAACACACATTTAATAATTCTAACAGTTTTATATAATACACACCATTAGGGCAGATGTGATGATAATCTTGATTTGTTTTATTATAAAACTCAAAGTTATAAATATGTTTTATTAATTTAAAAGTGATATAGTATGTATTTTAATCAAACAGATAGTAAAAAGTGGTTGCCCCCTGAAAAACTTTTGAATATGTCTATTTTTGTGTTTCAATATTTGCAAACATATCCCTTCAACAAACAACTGAAGGTGTATGCCAGTAAAAGATGCTTTTAAAAGACACGCATGTTTTAAAGAGACTGTCTTCTAAACACATAAAATGTAAATAATGTATGTTAAGGTAGAATTTACTTGAAATATACTCTGAGAAAATGTCTAAAGCCTTTAATCGGATGTAATTTTCTCACATTATGTTTTTCTTTTAAATGAAGATCATCTGAAAATTGTAGTTTGCAAATCATATTTGTATTTATTTCAGTATGATTTTTATTTATTGTTAATATACGTCAGCTTTCCATCAGATATTTTTTAAGTACATGATTGTCTTCAATGGGACAAACAGCTTTAGACAGTCTAATCATTTTAATGATCAAATTACAAGCATATATATTTAAAAAGCATCTTAGTTATCAAATATACAGTCTTAGTTATCAAATCGACTGCTGTAAAGAAGAAAAACACTATGGCAGGATCATGTTTTTAAAAAAGCCTCTTTCTGGGCTCTGTTTGCCAGAATCAGGACCATGTCACGTTATTAAAGCCAACACACCGTACGATAGCTGGTACATGACTAATATTAATACCACTGAAGAGGTAAAAATGGAGAGTCATTTCTACTAACTGGACAGAATTTGCATTTATATGACATGAAAATCAATAAAGGTATTTAGTGTTGGTAGATCATTTAATGTTGGTATATCAGTTAAGAATCTTTCTGGTACCACATTGCACCTTAACCATTTCCTATGAGCATATTAATAGAAACCTTGTTATAGACTAACTTACTGATATGAATAAGCACATATTCCCAGAAAACTTCTGGGAAAATTGAAGGTGTATGCCAGTAAAAGATGCTTCTAAAAGACAGGCATGTTTTAAATAGACTGTCTTCTAAACACATAGCTTTGGGAGATTTTTAAAAAAGGCAAAGTGAAAGAAATAGCCACTCTTCAGCAAAGAAAGAGAAAAACAAAAGTTGAAAACCAAAAAATCAGAGCTAACTTCTGGTGTTGTGGGCAACCCATACCCACCACTAAATTAAAGAAGCAAACAAACAAAAATATTGTCACTAAAGTACTAAACTAACAGAAAAGGGTGCCAATAAGCTAAAACTCTTGTAAAACACACTAATATAAAAATATTTTAAAATAAAAAAAGTCGATATAAACAAGGAGACAATTTCACACATCAAATCCTACCCCTTTCCACATTTGATAAGAATGCATAAAACCTAGGTGAAAAAATATTTAAAATACTGTTAAAATGTTAAAAAATAATAATAGATTTGAACAAATGGAATAAACACTGTTCTTGGATAAGATTATAGAATAAAGATATAAGATCTCTCTAAATTAATTTATAAATACAACCTAACTCCAATAAAGCTTCCAACCAGCTATTTTTGGACTTGAAGAAGATGATTTTGGAGTTTATAAGGAAAACCAAACATTCAAATCAACAATAGCCAGGTAAACACCGGAGGAAATAAACACACAAAACATAAACTATGATGTGGTAGTGGTGTTATGGGTTTAATTTTGTCTCTCATTAATATATATGAAATCATAACCTTTGGAACATCAATGTATGACATTTGGAAATAAGATTATTGCACATATAATTAATTAAATAATAATGGAATAGGTTGAACCCTTAATCTAATATAACTAGTGTCATTAAAAGAAAAGATACAGAGATAGACTCGCAGGGAGAATACTATGTGTTGATGGAGGCAGAGATAGGAGTAGTATGTCTACAAGCTAAAGAGTGCCATGGATGTGTAGCTTCACCAGAAGCTAAGAGAAGGGCATGGACCAGCTTCTTCTCGATTACCCTGAAAGATAACATGGTCCCTCCAACACTTTGATTTAGGACTTCTAGCTTCCATTATTGTGAGAGAATAAATTTCTATTGTTTTCAGCTCCTGGTTGGCTGTACTTTGTTACAGCAGCCCTAGGATCAAAAGACCTATTAATACCAAAACACAGTATAAACATTCGCTGTAATGAAAACAGTGAACTACTGGCACATGGATATATATACCTCTATCTATCTATCTATCTATCTATCTATCTATCTATCTATCTATCTATGAAAATTGAGTAATTAACACAACAAACATTTGAAATCACTGTAGAAAGATGAGCTTTTAAATAAGTGGTACCATGACATCTGACAGCCTTTAGATAAAATATCTCAAACCATACATAAACTCCAAATGGATTAAGCATCTAAATGCAAAAACAAAATAAGCCATAGAAGACTGGAATAATAGATGGGCAAATTCCTCTTTAAATGTGAAGCAGTGAAAGTCTTTGTAATATGACTAAAAATCCAGACAATATATGATTTACTGTGGCGCTATATATATATATATATATATATATATACACATACATATCTCAGAGGAATGCCTGATACATATTAAGTACTATATAAATATAAGCTATAATTATTATTACCTAAAGACTGTGAGGAGTTGTCAAAAGNTTATTTTTTTTTTTTTTTTTTTTTTTTTTTTTTTTTTTGGAGACAGAGTCTTGCTCTGTCGCCCAGGCTGGAGTGCAGTGGCACCATCTCGGCTCACTGCAATCTCCGCCTCCCGGATTCATGCCATTCTCCTGCCTCAGCCTCCCAAGTAGCTGGGACTACAGGTGCCCACCTCCTACCCTGGCTATTTTTTTGTATTTTTTTTTTTTTTTTTTAGTAAAGATGGGGTTTCACCGTGTTAGCCAGGATGGTCTCCATCTCCTGACCTCATGATCCGCCCACCTTGGCCTCCCAAAGTGCTGGTATTACAGGCGTGAGCCACCGAGCCCAGTTTGTGACTACATAAGTATTAAAAACATTTGTGGCCGGGCACTGTGGCTCATGCCTGTAATCCCAGCACTTTGGGAGGCCAAGGGGGGCGAATCAGAAGGTCAGGAGATCGAGACCATCCTGGCTAAAATGGGGAAACACCGTCTCTACTAAAAATACAAAAAATTAGCTGGGCGTGGTGGCATGCGCCTATAGTCTCAGCTACTCAGGAGACTGAGGCAGGAGAATGGCGTGAACCCAGGAGGCAGAGCTTGCAGTGAGCTGAGATCGCACCACTGCACTCCAGCCTGGGAGACAGAGCAAGATTCTGTCTCAATAAAAAATAAAAAATAAAAAATAAATGAATTGCATGACACAAATACCTTAAGTAAAATCAAAAGGCAATTGACAAACTAGGATAAAATTTTCAAAACATACAGATTTTATTGCCAATAGATAAAGAACTCAAAAAGTGAAGGAAGTAAAGATCAAAGATCCAATAAGAAAGTACATATCTGGCCGGGCACGGTGGCTCAAGCCTGTAATCCTAGAACTTTGGGAGGTCGAGACGGGCGGATCACGAGGTCAGGAGATCGAGACCATCCTGGCTAACACGGTAACCCCGTCTCTACTAAAAAATCCAAAAAAAAAAATAGCCGGGCGAGGTGGCGGGCGCCTGTAGTCCCAGCTACTTGGGAGGCTGAGGCAGGAGAATGGCGTAAACCCGGGAGGCGGAGCTTGCTGTGAGCTGAGATCCGGCCACTGCACTCCAGCCTGGGCGACAGAGCGAGACTCCGTTTCAAAAAAAAAAAAAAAAAAAAAAAAAGTACATATCTTCAACCTTCTTGCATTTTGTCAATTATCTTGGTCTCACTTTTTTGGTGTGAAAAGAGTGTTTGCTGTTAAGGACTTTTGTCACAGAAGACCATATTTTAATATTGAATCAAAGTGAGAAACGAATTTGTCAAGAAAACTTTTGATAGAAATAAAGCCACATAATTATAATAATGCTAATTATAAATCACATTAGCTTAAGCAAGACAAGTCAGAGGTGCTTTAAAGGGCAGAGATAAATAGAGGGGTTGCTTGAGAAAACAGAAGTGTGAATTTAATATAGAAAACCAAAGTGTGTGTGTGTGTGTGTATCTGAAATGTTTACATCTGACAGCTTTTACAGATACGCATCATATGCATCTTCTAACAGAGAGTTACATAAATTATGAATTTATTAATATAAGTGAGGAGTTTAATTATACTGACCAGCATCAATTTTAGGCCAAATGTAGAACATATAGTATATAGTGACTTTTGATGCTATCAATATTCCGTTAATCCCAACTATCAAATTCAATTTTTT
This sequence comes from Theropithecus gelada, assembly GCF_003255815.1. Lineage (NCBI taxonomy): Eukaryota > Metazoa > Chordata > Mammalia > Primates > Cercopithecidae > Theropithecus > Theropithecus gelada. The sequence continues at coordinate 144,237,385 of NC_037670.1, read as the reverse complement.
TTCTTCTCTTTAAAGTCTGTTGTAATATCAATTCACACAAAATATTACTTAATTGATTATGGCTTAGAAGACTATCTGAAGGGCGTTTTCATTATGCAAGGTATTTGAAGTATGAATATCATGGGTCAGGTATTTGAGGGACAATATGGAAGCTCTCAGATCTTCCCTGAAGTCTTGAGAACCATGTTATGCTATCCCCTTTTCCCTGAGGAAAGATGCCCTTTGCACATTTAGTTTAGCCCAAAGGATGGTTATACATATTAACTGCTTTATTTCTCAATCTACTTGAAGAATGAACAGTTTCTGAGTCATGTTATCTTTCCTCCAACCACCTTTGCTCTATTTTAATTCAAAAATTCTAATTTTTCCTATTGTTTGTAGCTATTTAATTAGATTAAATAATACCCACTTACCCAGCTTTAATAAAAATGAATTTTGACAAGTGTCACATCATAAATGGAACAGATTTCATTCTTCAACTTTCTATGATAATTTGCTTCCTAAGAAGCATGTCTATGTAAATTGCACCAGTCACTCTACTTCTGGCTAATTTTGTCAGATACAGGAAAGATAATCTCTAAAAGCATGCTATAATAATGACATTTAAAGCTAGACTGTTATTCAATGCTAGAATAATAGAAAGCCTATCAATTTCACTTCTCTATAGCATTTATGTTTTTGGTTATTAAAATTATGCGAGGACGACAAGTATGTTAAGACAAACTACACATGCTTCTGATCTCATAACACTTGTCTAAATTGCCAGAATTAAGACTAAAGGACTATATATAACATCAACATAGATGGTTTATTTTTTTCTCCTGCTAAGCTTTTATTCACTTTATTGCTTATTCTCAGAACAGAAATAAGCTTAAAGAAAACCTTAAAAATTCCCCCAGATATTTATAACAATATAAGATTACTCTTAGACATGAGGAGATAGCGTGTGTGTGTGTGTATGTGTGCACGCACACATGTGCATGTGAGTGTAATGGAAATTCATTTTGCTTTTTAAGGTCAAAATCTTTATCTATAACTTTTATTCTCTAGTGGATATAAAGTATTAAGATAAGCAACTGACATTCCTTTTCCTCTAATTTTTATTTATTGTGCTAAGGAAACTTAGCAATTTATCCCTTTAAAAACTGAAGTGTATAATACAATATCATTAACTATAGGCACACTATTACACAGGAGATCTCCAGAACTTATTCATCTTACATATCTGGAACTATATTCCTGATCTCAGAGTGCTGGAGGAAAAGCTTCTGGGAAATTCCACTGCTCTGTGTGTGAGTGAATGTTTGCACTTATCTGAAAACGAGAAATGACTTTGGTATAATATGGTATACTGGTGAGAGCCCTGAGATTGCTTCTTTCCTGAGTTTGAGTCTGAACACTGCAACTTACAAAATGTATGATCTTATGATTGTTTCCTTCAATCTTTAAAATAGATATAATAGAAACTGACTCTCATAATTATTGTGAGAAGAGAAAAGGTAATAAACATAAAGGTTTGGTTTTGTTTTTAAATCAGAGTTACCAAACAAATGTAAGTTAATGTATTTTATCAGGATTATATCTGATACTTTACTGATGCATAATATTTTTATGATATTACAGTAGACAATTAAAACTTGACATTAAATGATTGCTCTTTCTAGTATTATGGTAACAGTGTTGTTACTTGAGAGAACAAGGAAGAATGATACTGATAAGGAGATTCAGACCAATGATATTAACTTAAAAATTAATACCTGTTTACATGAACATCCATAGATTGTACATTAGACTGCATATCAGGAAATATTTTCAATTCCAGGTCTGTAACTCATTTGCATATCACTAGACCTTGGTTTTCTTCAAATGTAAATATCCAAAGACGCTAGTTTTATTCAAACTAAACAAGATTGTGACCAATGGACAGTCTAGGAGAGCCAATATGAGAATGCAATCTAGGCTTCAGGGACCCCTGTCTATCTCACTTCAGTCAAAATGGTTCTACTTTTATCTTCTCCAGTATCATGAAGGATTTACCATGCAAAAATCATTCAAAAGATAAAAATATAAGAATCCTCATGGCTTTTATCTTCTATAATAAGAAAATTCTATATAAAGCTCTGATATGGAAAACTGAAAATCCACACAGAAGTTTCACATAGACAAGTATACTGATAGTATTACTTTCAACCAAAAAACATAAAATCTTAGTCTCTGTGATTTACCATTGTGGTATGTTGAGTGTATATTCAGACAGATGATATCATGCTTATCTCTCCTCAAGTGCTAGATTTTACATTGATGACAACAAGGCAGTTCTATTTAGAAAAAGTCTGAAATATTCTACAGGCAAAGCAGTCAAGAAAGACCTAGATACATTAAAATATTAGTCAAAAAAAGGGGAGCAGATAAATAACAAGGCTACTAAGAAAAATATGGGAGTGTTGGGTAATATAAGTTTCAGTCAACAAGATCGGGAGTCCAGGTGAAAAGAGGATTAGTGACCTCTTTCAGAATCTCTCTAGCATGGAATCTAATTGTAGCAGCTGTGATCTCTGAAAGGTAGAAAAAAAGGTGTTATTGGGTGGAGAAAGTAATAGAAGTGAAATTTTTGTTAGTGAATATGCTTTCTATTTTGCATCGATATCTTTGACTTTTCCTGAATGAGAAATACTGGTAAAATAGCAACTAACATCTAAGGTTATATATATTTTTTAATATAGCAAAAAGTGACTGAAAGACAGAAGCATTTGGGATACATAACAGAAGTCATTAAAAAGAGGTATGATGAATATAATGAACTGAGAATGATACTGATCTGCACAATGAAGCATAAAGTTAAAAGCAGATAGTTATTGAACCTTAAACATTCCTTATATTATATGGATTTAATCTGAATGTGAGTAGTTTGTGGACTTAAAGGAGACAAAGTGATTTTTATAGTACCTAGGTAGTGTTTTACAAGTGTAAGGGGTGACGGGGGAGAAAAATAATTTAATACAATTTAGAATTTTTAAAATGTTTCCTCTTTAATCATAAACTAAGTACCTACTTATGCCAACCTCTGGAGTAGGGATAACATGATGAATAAAGGGTCTTACCTGCTCCTGAACAACAGAGTCTAAAGTAAGCTTGTCTAACCCACGGCCCGAAGGCTGCATGTGGCCCGGGACAGCTTTGAATGCTGCCCAACACAAATTCATAAACCTTCTTAAAACATTATGAGCATTTTTTGCGATTTTTTAAAAGCACATCAGCTAACCTTAGTGTTAGTCATTTTATGTGTGACCCCCAACAATTCTTCATCTTCCAGTGTGGCCCAGGGAAACCAAAAGATTAGACATCCCTGTTCTAAAGGATAGGAAAAGAAGATAAACAAAATTTAATATGTTAAGCTACACAATAAAAAAATAGCAAAATGCTGTGTTAGCGTATCTGGAAAATACTTTTCCCAGTATTCATCTGACATCATTTAAATTTTATAGGTCAGAGGACTTTAAATGTTCATATTTAAATGTAGACGAGATTTCAGCTGACCACTCTAAAGTGAAAAATCAATTGGACATAAATAAATGCCCTACCCTGTGACTGGTTTAACAGCATGGTGTATGTCATATTGGAAAAAAGCCATCTTGAAGTTTTAAGATATTAGCATGTACTTTGGTCGAAGATGAACCAATTGCCCTGTCTTCAAACAAGTATAACTTCTACTGGAATTCATTATTAAAAATAATCACATTAAGACTAGACTAATTGTGGTTTAAATTTGAAATAATTTTAGGTAGTAATATGATAGAAATTCCTTATTTCACTTTCTCTTTGACTAATTAGTTGAAATTTCTTTTTTGTTCTTTAAAAAAAATACAGAAAGCAAACTTACTAGTAACTGGCATTTTGTCTGTAATAATAAATCTGTGTTTCTAATATAAAAATCACAGAAACAGTTTTGGGACATTAAGGTTAAGGATTTTTCTTTTCTTTTTTTTTTTTTTTTTGACACGGAGTCTTGCTCTGTCACCCAGGCTGGAGTGCAGTGGCCGGATCTCAGCTCACTGCAAGCTCCGCCTCCCGGGTTTACGCCATTCTCCTGCCTCAGCCTCCCAAGTAGCTGGGACTACAGGCGCCTGCCACCTCGCCCGGCTACTTTTTTGTATTTTTTAGTAGAGACGGGGTTTCACCGTGTTAGCCAGGATGGTCTCGATCTCCTGACCTCGTGATCCGCCCGTCTCGGCCTCCCAAAGTGCTGGGATTACAGGCTTGAGCCACCGCGCCCGGCCTAAGGATTTTTCAACTCTAATTTTTTATCACATACACCAGGATATCATTCTTCATTGGCAGAATTAGAAATCCTTGACAGAGTACACTTTACCAACCAGAAAAACTACTAAATTCCATCATGTAGACCTATGTTGTTTAGTAGTTTTCCTAATAAAACAATGAAGTTTGCAATATGATTGGGGTGAGGTATAACTTAATTAAAAGTCTGTGATTATGACTGCCTGTTAATCCCAATTTGTGGCATGGTAATAGGGGCTTATTAGGAGATTAGTAATACTCAAAATGACATGTGGTTTGAAAGTCGGGTGTGGCCACATATTCCTTGGATGTCACCAAGATTCGTATATAACAATACTTCCTCTAGCAACAGACCACATATGAGATGGTGCCCGTATATTTTTCCCTACTTGGTCTCTTCCGGCTAGAGAATTGAGATAACTTTATTTAATGTGCATCCTTAAATTGTGACTTCTTTAGAGATCATAGAAGGTAAATTATTAGCTTGCTAGCTTCTTCAAATGAGAAAGAAAAAACTTCTGGAAGTAAAATCAGGACAATTTTTGTAAATGTACTTCCAATCCTCTATACTGAGATTTTGTGAAATTGGAGAAACTGTAACTACTCTTTAAAAAAAAAAAAAAAAAAAAAAAAGATCCTTTCTTTTCTATTTGTCCTTATATAATGCTTCTGTGTTTTGGATAGTGTCTTTAATCCAATTATGAAGTTCAGTCTTTTAAATACAGGTATCCCTCAGTATGCCCACAGAATTGACTCCAGAACCTCTGTATAGACTGAATTCCATGCACACTCAAGTCCCACAGGTGGCCGTATGGAACCACTTAAATGAAAATTTGCCCCTCTGTGTATATGGGGTTTGCATCCCATGAATAGTATATTTTCTTTTTATTATTATACTTTAAGTTCTACGGTACATGTGCATAACGTGCAGGTTTGTTACATATGTATACATGTGCCATGTTGGTGTGCTGCACCCATTAACTCGTCATTTACATTAGGTATATCTCCTAATGCTATCCCTCCCCTCTCTACCCTCCCCACAATAGGCCCCGGTGTGTGATGTTCCCCTTCCTGTGTCCAAGTGATCTCATCGTTCAATTCCACTGATACTTTTTCTTCCAGTTGATCGAGTCAGTTACTGAAGCTTGTGCATTTGTCACGTAGTTCTCGTGTCATGGTTTTCATCTCTATCAGTTCTTTTAAGGTCTTCTCTGCATTGATTATTCTAGTTATCCATTCATTCATTCTTTTTTCAAGGTTTTTAGTTTCTTTGTGCTGGGTACGTAGTTCCTCCTTTAGCCCCGAGAAGTTTGATGGACTGAAGCCTTCTTCTCTCAACTTGTCAAGTCATTCTCCGTCCAGCTTTGTTCCATTGCTGATGATGAGCTGCGTTCCTTTAGAGGGGGAGATGCACTCTGATTTTTTGAATTTCCAGCTTTTCTGCACTTCTTTTTCCCCATCTTTGTGGTTTTATCTACCTTTGGTCTTTGATGATGGTGACATACTGATGGGGTTTTGGTGTGGGTGTCCTTTCTGTTTATTAGTTTTCCTTCTAACAATCAGGACCCTCAGCTGCAGGTCTGTTGGAGTTTGCTTGAGGTCCACTCCAGACCTTGTTTGCCTGTATACCAGCAGCCGAGGCTGCAGAAGATAGAATATTGCTGAACAGTGAGTGTTGTTGTCTCATTCTTGCTCTGGAAGCTTCATCTCAGGAGTGTACACAGCCGTGTGAGGTGTGAGGTGTTGGTCTGCACCTAGTGGGGGATGTCTCCCAGTTAGGCTACTCAGTGGTCAGGGACCCACTTGAGCAGGCAGTCTGTCCATTCTCAGATCTCAACCCCCATGCTGGGAGAACCACTGCTCTCTTCAAAGCTGTCAGACAGGGACAGAAGTTTTTGCTGCTTTTTGTTTAGCTATGCCCTGTCCCCAAAGGCGGAGTCTACAGAGGCAGGCAGGCCTCCTTGAGCTGTGGTGGACTCCACTCAATTCGAGCTTCCCAGCGGCTTTGTTTACCTACTTAAGCCTCAGCAATGGTGGGCACCCCTCCCCTAGCCTTGCTGCCACCTTGCAGTTAGATCTCAGACTGCTGTGCTAGCAATGAGGGAGGTTCTGTGGGCGTGGGACCCTCTGGGCCAGGTGTGGGATATAATCTTCTGGTGTGCCATTTGCTAAGACCCTTGGTAAAGCGCAGTATTAGGGTGGGAGTTACCTGATTTTCCAGGTGTTGTGTGTCTCAATTTCCTTTGGCTAGGAAAAGGAATTCCCTTCCCCCTTGTGCTTCCCAGGTGAGGTTATGCCTCACGCTGCTTCAGCTCTTGCTGTCAGGCTGCACCCGCGGACCAGCATCGACTGTCTGACACGCCCCAGTGAGATGATCCCATTACCTCAGTTGAAAAAGCAGAAATCACCCATCTTCTGTGTCACTCATGCTGGCAGCTGGAGGCTGGAGCTCTTCCTATTTAGCCATCTCGGGCACCCCCAATTTTAGGATTTTCATAAGCAACCATTACATTGCTTTGCCAATTGTTCCCCCCATATAAAGTAGTTGAGAATATAATTATCTTAGTAGGACTCAGTTTTATGGCTGCAACCTCCAACTTCCAGGTTCAAGCGATTCTCCAGCCTCAGTCCCTAGAGTAGTTGAGATTACAGGTGCTCGCTACCATGCCTGGCTAATTTTTATATTTTTAGTAGAGACAGGGTTTCACCATGTTGACCAGGATGGTCTCAAACTCCTGACCCCAGATTATCCACCCACCTCGACCTCCCAAAGTGATGGGATTACAGATGTGAGCCACTGTGCCTGGTTTCTTTCCTTTCAGTCTTTCTCCTCTCAGTCTTTCTGTCTCTTATTCTATTAGTTATTTCACTTCTCCTTCAGGTTATATAGAAGTTGAAATATATGCATTAGTGTGCAAAATACAATAAATCTGCAACATTATTTTTTTGTATATAGCTCGATGATTGATATAAACTATTTGATCACAGAAATATCACCATGTAAATCAAACTGCTTAGCTGCTATTTATTTTGCCGTTACTTCTAATGGCAAAAACCACAATTACTTTTATATCTACCTAATACATAAAAATTGAGCTATTATAGAGGATTTATGCTTCAGTGCAGGTATTTACATTGATTTATAAAAAGTAAATTTCAATGACTTTTATGTTAGTAATGTGTATTGTTCTGAACTGTTCTTTTAGTATCATATTTCTGTTTGGAAATAGTGGATGTATACTTGATCTATTATTTCTTATCATTGGGTAATTTGATCATTTTAAGTGTAGATATCTATTATTCCCCTGATTGTTAAAAAGTAATAATGGCATGTAACAAGAGTATAATGGTAATACTTGTTGCAAACATGTGTAATATTTATCAAACTGACTTGATTATCTATACATATATATGCACACAAAATTATAAAGTGTTAATCATCATATGAGGAGATGTTTTTTCATTAGAATGCATTTTCCTTCATACTTTTAGACTCTTTGTTTCTGTACTAATATAACATTTTGATTCTTCTTTAAATTAACAGACAAGAACTTTTCTTGTTGACGGTCTTATTTAGCTGCCTTTTCTCCCATCATCTCTGTAATGACTGTGCTGAGCATCACAATTGCTTGAGACAGTTTTACTTGCATTTCCTCAATGCACTTCCCTTTTAACCTCTATATAAGATCAATATTTAATCACCTTTTTAAAATCTAAATTTTTACCATGTCTCTCCAAAATAACCTATTTGTCCATCGTGTACAAGATTTCTTCATCCTATAAAGTTCTAAATGGATTAGAGGTAATAGAGTATATGTTTCAAAGAAAATATTACTGTTTGAAAAGATAATTTGAATGTGTGGAAAGTTAAATTTTTCACTTAATACAATTAATAGAGGGCACATTCCTCATACATATGTAACTGCTCAACTTATACTTTATTAGGTGTTAGGTGATGCAATGCATATGGTGATTAATTAAAAAACATTTAAACATTCACAAATATAAATCTGCTATTTTTGTTAAATTACTGTGCGAAGGGATTTTTTTCAAAGTTTATTCTACGTAAGCTCAAACAACCCTGAGGAATATCTATAGTATTTCCATATTACATGTAAGAAACCTGAGATCTTAAAATTAAGCAATTTGTCATAAATTGCCCTGCTGGTAAATCATGGGCTTACTGTTTATTTACATTCACACTATCTTCAAGAATTATTTTATTTTTGTGTTCTCACCAGGATTATTACAGTGACCTCCTAATCAGTCTCCCTTCAAATCTTGTGCTTCCAATGCCCTTAATATCATCTACTTTATTGCCAGAATTAACTTTCTATACAAATATGTGACATGTCCCTTTATTTAATAAAATTCTATATATCCTTGGGGTTCTGTTTCAATACCATCTTTTTCAGATATTCTTTCCTTACCCTTTTATTTCCTCCAGGCTAGCTTAACTATTAATATTGTAGTTGTCATACTTCCTGTATATTTGTAAGGTATGACTTACACCTAATAAATTATAGTCATATACTTATTTGTCTTTCTTCAACACCTGACTGAAATTTTGGCAAGAATAATCTATACTTTATTTCTATGTACCTTTCTTATAACAGAATGTTTGGATTTCTGTCAGTTTATTAAAATACTATATGAATAAAGATTAAGTGTGTATCTATACACAAGAACGTCATGAGAGCCTTGGAAAATTGCAATACATCTAATACCTTGGCCTCAATTTGTAGAATTTAAAGACATTTATGAAGAATATACAACAATAATAGTGATATAGTAAGTATGCATATATGACTTTTACAAAGTGTCCAGGTTATTAAATATTATGTATATCAAGTGATCAATAAATCACTGACTCTGTATCTCCTACATAAATAGAAAATCTTATGATAAATTTTTTCATAGAGTAATATTTTATTTTATAGTATATTTTAATTCCCTGAGCTAACTGTTTCACTACAAAATGTTGGAATGACAGTATTCATTTATACTATTAGGAAATATTTTAGAAAATTTAAGGAATATGTATGAATATGTTCCATACATTTCCTATAATTTTATTGATAATATAAACAAATACTATTTTTATATTTACGTATAATCACAATAATATTTTTTAAATGCAGGAGGTAATATTTAGCTAGGAATATCAAAATTATCTTTGGAGATTAAAAACTTGGGTAGGTTCAATTTTAACTTGTACTTATTGGCTTTCCCATCTCTTTCTCTTTCACTTAATCATATTGGGTCATTTTTTATATTTCCTCACAATTTTTCACAAATGAACATCCCTAAAATGCTATGTATTTTATGGTTGCTTTAGATCTGGTGGCAGGTATATGTTATTTGATATTCCCTTTTATGTGTTTCTTTAAATGTACACACGTATGCTTTCTGATAAAAAATGATTGTGCAAATGACAAATTTTTCAATAAGTATAAAATAATGCCAGGCGCGGTGGCTCACGCCTGTAATCCCAGCACTTCAGAAGGCCGAGATGGATGGATCACCTGAGGTCAGGAACCCGACAACAACCTGGCCAACACGGCGAAACACCGTCTCTACTAAAAATATAAAAATTAGCCGGGCATTTTGGTACATGCCTGTAATCCCAGCTACTCAGAAGGCTGAGGTAGGAGAATCGCTTGAACCCGGGAGGCGAAACTTGCTGTGAGCCGAGATCGTGCCACTGCACTTCAGGCTGGGTGACAAAGGAAGACCCTGTCTCAAAAATAAATAAATAAAATAAATACATAAATAAATAAATAAGGAATAATAAAGTAACGCTTTGGCATTTTGAAATAATGCATTTTGTAATGATGAAATGTTAGGTTTAATGAAATGTCATGTGTATGTCTTCAGCACTTGAAATTTAGACATTCCTAAGAACAAGCCAGGAACCTGAATTTGTTTTTTCACTGTACTTCTATATGCTGTGAACCTTAAATATAGGCATTTACATCTTTGTTAAAGAAATATTTGATTTAAAAACGATACTAGAAATAAGGAAACTTAAGGGAGGCAACAGAACATTCTCATGTAAAAACATAACATGTTTGTTTAATACTTTTGACATTTCAAAACACGCTTTGCCAAACAATTTATAAAATATTTTTATATTTAAAGTAAACTCAGATAGTGATTATAAATAATAAAATAAATTAAAACAAAAATACTTTTCTAACTATATTTAGAACAGTGCTATCTAATTCCGTGTTTGATATAAATAAAAATAAAACATATTTTGTATCATTGATATTTTTATCATAATTGAATGTGTTTTATAAATCTGCCATTAGAAAAACTATATAGTAGTGTTCTTAATTCTCTACACTGAGTCATATTGTGTTACCACTGAACTAAACAAATATATGTAAGTGGAAAAATATTGCTGCTCACTGCAATTTAAATATTTAATTTAACGTTTATTAAATCCAACATATTTGACAATATGAATTTTTAATTTATACTAAAACAAGTTTTCCTTTAAATGTTCTTAAATGAAAATCATTTCTGCCAACAAAAGATGAAGAGAGAGAAAACTGGCAATTCTAAATTTCTCCTTTATTCAACTAAGAATGGGAGGCGCTATGTTTTTTCATACAATAAATGATAAATCTTATTTAGTTTATAAATAATTAAGGGCAATGGAAACTGTGAGTATAAAATAAAAATCCTACAGCCTTAGATGGTTGCCTTTCTTCTCACAAAATGTTTAAAGTGATCCTTGACATTTTCAGAACAGAGTTTGAGAATCCATTTATATGAACTTTTGATTGTTAAATTAACTGCTTAGACTCTGATCTTAGATAATTTTGATTATGTGTAGCAGATATTTAATCATGGATTTGAAAGTCTAAGATTGTGATACTAGGACACCACTCTCTCTAAAATTTTATATTTAAAAAAAGTGAAAGACCATGTTCAAGATATTTTACTAAAAGAAACTACATACGCTCAATACATTCATCTATTTTCTATTTTTAGAATTACAATAAAATACTAGTACTTGAATGTTTTCTGTGATATGACTATTTGTAATTAACATAATTAATTTACATAAATATGCATGTATATGTATTTATCTTACAGATTGTTGATGAATATCCACATGTATAGTTTATTTCTCAGCATTGTTTTATTCTTAATGGAAGTTTGTAAATAATAACATTTAATTTTCTCCCATTTGTTCTGTATATTCAGAACATACAGAAAACAAGTTGATTACTTTCTAAAATAGCACCAACCTTTGACAGTACAATTGTTTATCTGAATACAAAGCAATGATTTAATAGGGAATGTCAAATAAATCTTGTTGCTAGTCAGATTTATGGTGGAAAAGTCAACAAGGAATTAAGTCAAGAAAAGGAATAATGTTGTAGGTGCAAAAGAAGTTCATAAATTATTTATTGTCAATGGTAAAACTATTGGTATGCTCTGCATGAGATTTTGACTGAACAAAAACCTGTCATTCACTGTATCTTTAATCTGATATTTCAGTTAACTTAATTTTGGGAAACATTATGTTTTAAAGGTTATGAAATTAGGGAAAAATGAACAACTACAAATATTTTCTTTGAAAATGACCTCACTCTTAAGATTATGATAGCATGTATATGTACTTATTTGGTTCATTTACTTTGCTGTTTAAGGTCCCATTATTTTAAATTATTTTACCGGTTTTATATTTCTACAGACACAGTTAAATAACTGATCATGTAAACCAATGATATGAAAAATTAAATTCAGTAAAATCAGGCAAATGCTAAAACACATCACAATAAAATAGTTGTTAATCTAAACTTTCTTCTAAATAATTATTACTTTCCTGACATTGGTATAGCAGGATGTACCCAATAACCTATTTATATGATAGTATAATTGATATAATTATGATAATTAATAATCATAGTTTACCTATTACATTTTGCCTTTTCACTTAAAATAATGGAAATTCAGACTCTCATGGCTAACACAATGTATACACACATAATATAAACTATTTAATACTTTAAAATAGTCGTATACCTACTTATGAATCTGTGGTGATTTCCTATGAAATTTTACAGGGCAAGTAGTATAGTGTGAGTATAGATGACAGCTCTGTACAATATTCTAATCTAAATTGGTAAATTGAAGGGTAGCTAATGATGATTATGAGTATCATTGCCTGTTATACTATATTGCTGTCAAATTAGCTTAATGAATTTCAAAGCATATTTTGATTGTAAATATAATACTGGTTTCATATATGCTTGGTTAGTAGAGGTATAACAAAACCAATTATCTTTACATGATGATATCTAAGAATTCAGCAATCCAACCATTTAAACAAGAGCTCAAACCTCAAAGACAGTAGTCTGTTGGTCAAACATCTTTCTGCTTCTCAGAGAATCCACAATGCAATCTCAACCCTGTGGATGTGTATTCTTCCATCTGCTTGAGAGGAAGATTTTTCTACAGTGTTCTTGTCAGTGTATTGGAGGCCATAAGTAACAACGCTGCTATCACTCAATTAGAGGGCAGAAAGAGCAATTTCTCTATAAGTACTGGTAGGTTAACCAAGTTGAATGATTTTGTTCCTTTGCTTATAAATGACTGTGCTTTTATCCCCCATTGAGGGATTGATTTGGCCTAGAATTTCCTTTTCATCAGGATGTGCTCACATAGAAGCAAGACACAGAAGTGAGAACTTATAGATTGTTCTTTCTCCACCTCCAACATGCAAGAAAATTTATGTGTTTGAAAATGTATATGACTTTTCACCCATTGGTCCATTGTTAGGACCATTCATTTACTTAATATGTAGACATTTTCTATTTTTTAAATTTGGACAGCTAAAACTACCACATCTGATTGGAATAATCATTCTAGTATTTTAAAACCAGGTCAAATTATTTATTTCCAAATAAATCCATAGAAGTTGAATTATTAGGCTTATGAGCCTAGTAAGGCATATGACAATTCAAAAAAAATCGGATATTTTTTATGTCAGCTTAAATTTAGGTGAAATTGTGTAGCTCATATGTGAACTTACATTGTAGTAAGAACATCTAACATCATGAGATCTAAACTCTTAAGTTTGTAAGTGTGAAATAAAGTATTGTTAACTATGGGAACAATATAGTACAGCAGATCTCTAGAATGTATTCAATTTACATTATGGGCATTTTTATGGTTTTTGATTTGTACTACCATGTTGTTCTTTAATAGGATATATCAAAGTATATCATCATAGTATTTGAATGTCTTCTTTAAGCCTTACTATTTCTTAATCTGAATTATCTGCTTATATATGAACTAAAACATTACACTTTTAATTTGAATTTGTTTACTGTTAGATGGGCATTTTCCCATATTTTTGTTCATTATTTTTTGTTCGAAGTGAAGTTTTCATTTAATTTTTCCAATTACTATTTGAGATCCTAATGTTTTCATGTACATTTAAACAAATCATTTATGCACAATATACAGTAACCAAGTATGTTTTGCTTAGTATTGATAATTTCACTTCATTTTATCTTAATTATGATATATTCTATGATTCACTAAAGTTTCATAATTTGTGCAGCACAACCTTGTAAATTTTGTGATTGTTGGCTAAAATTGTGATAGATTTTTTATAACAGTTCTAACAAATATTTATCTTTCTGATAAACTACAAAAAAATTATTTTTATTGTGTTTAACTATGTGATCTATGCTTTTTCTCAGCTTGAAAACATGTTCAATTATTTACTTTCAAAAGGTAGGTAAATTTGGATTTGTTTCCAATAATGTGACAGATTATATAGAGTAGTATGTGACTCCCACTGATAGATCACCTACAATAACTAATCAAAACATAGAAAATGTTTTAAGCATGAAGTTTAAATAGAAGGAGGATTATGGAAAGCCCAAGAGGTAGAAAAAAATTGACAAGAAAAAATTGATGAATTTGACTAGATTAAAAATTAGGGATCTCTATTCATCAAAAAACACAAGAAAGAATGTGGACAAAAACAAAGTTAACAACTGAGGAAAGGCATTTGATACACACAGAAAATATGTTTGAAACACATATAACAGAAAAACCCAAATTTGTAAGAAACTATAGGAGAAGCTATATGTGTGTGTGTGTGTGTGTGTGTGTGTATATATACATATATAAATATATAAAATAGATAATTAAATTAAAGAAAAAGGAAAAGAGAATAAAATTGATGGCTTGTAAACATTTGACAATATGTTAAGCCTAATTAAGAATAAGTATGTAAGTTAAGACCACAATGAGATGTAATTGTCCACCTATAAGATGGCAATTTCTCCAAATTCTTATCATTAGCATCAATCTTCCCTTGAATTCCAATCCCGTGTCCCCAACTTTCTACTCTATTAAAACTGTACTTGGATGATTATGCTTGTGATTATGCTTGTTCAAATGCTTTTTTTGTCATATTTCCCATCTTTATAATTTTATGCTTTGATCGTTTAGGAACAAAACAAAACAAAACACGTAGACTCTTTCCTGACTACTCTCTTTCTCTCACATTCAGTCAGAGACATCCACCGTGTTAGCAAATCCATAGGCTCTACCTGTAAATTATATCCAGAAATTCACAACTTTCTCACCAGTTATTGTGCTGCCACCCAGGCAGAAAAACAAATTATATGCCAATAATTTCCCTGCTCTTCTCTTTCTTCATTATAGCCTATTTACAAAACAGAAACCAAAGTGACCCTTTGAATATATGAATGATATCTTGTCATTTGTCTGCTCAAAGCATTTCTATAACTTCCCATTTTTTTCAAAGTAGGAGCCAAAATTCTCCCAAAGGCTTTGCAATACCCAGCATCATCTGGGTCATCAGTAGTTCCTTCTGTTCCTTTACTAATTCATCCCACCTAGCTATCCTAGCCTCTTTGTGCGCTCTCTCTCTCTCTCTCTCTGTGTGTGTGTGTGTGTTTAAATGTATCAGGCACCCTCCAGCCCCTCCACCTTCTTTCTATTTTTTTAAATTTAATATGTGATATTATCATTTAGTAAACTAGTAATTTATTTTTATGTCTCCTATTCATAGTTGGCTTCTCCTCACTAGGATGTAAGCTGCATGGAAGCAGCTTATTTATTCTGGAATGTATCACAAGATGCTAAAACAATATTTGGTACAAAATTGTTCTTATTTATTAATTAAAGGAATGAATCCCTGTAATGCACATTTTACAATGCAAATAATGTGCCTGCTACTAAGAAGGCATCCAAAGATGTATTACTATTCTGGCGTGGTGAAAACAATCTAATGGGTAAGGAGGTAGGGGTTACAGTTTATTAGAACAGAGAAAAGCCATTTTCCAGGGCCCTAACTCCGTACCGGGGTCTATAACTTTGCTAGAAAGGGGAATACATCTGTAGTAGTTACTTCAGAAGATATTAACACCTGGCTAATTTTATTGTATGGCAATGTCATCTCATTAAATTTTTCTATTTATAAATTTAAATAGGGATACTATGGGAATCAGTAATATAGTAAGTTTCTAGCCAATATTTTCTTAACCATGTGATTGTCATAGCCGCCACAACTACTGCTTGGCCAGAAAGATTCTTCAGAATGTGGTTCAGGTTAGAGTCAGTATACAGTAGATCATAAATATTTGGATACTTCATTTTGCATAGTGCAGAGTTGCCTTAGAAAATGGTGGCAATTCATCTTAAGAGAGATCAAGTGGATGCATTTTTTTGGTTATGGAAGGCTGTGTCCCCAAAGTTTCCCAGCTCTCATTTTATTCAAGGATATCTAGATTAATAACTAATTCATGTCTGTGACCTGGCAAGAGGACATAAACTATTTTTGTTTTGTGTTTTGCTTTGTTTTATTTTTAAGAGGCTGAAGTCAGGTCTTTGTTGAAAAGATAAAGATATTTTTCCTCCCTAATGAAAATCAATTAATGGCATAATGAATTTAATTTTATCTACCACCACCTCAGTAGGATTGAAAGTCATACTGGGATTCTGCTCCTACTCCAACTAACATTCTCATTCCAAAATAAAATGTGAATCATTTTTTTCTCAATAATGTGGTGTTTTAATCACCAATCTAGCTTTCAAGACTTTAATGAATGGAGAGCTTTGTAGGATGTCTTCATGATTTAGTTGGGAGAGAGGAAGGAGCATGATATATCCAATACATATTCCAGTCCCTTGGAATTATTGAATTTTTTCCTCTATATTAGTTCAAGTGTTCCTGGCCTCCTGCTGACATCTAGAACAGGCTGTTTAAATCTAGACTTTATTAGATAATCGAGTACCATTGCCTATGACATAACATTAAATACAAAATAATATTCATTAATTATTGTTTAATATACTGAGTCCAATAATTGAATGTACTGTTATGCCACTGTGGATCATAGGCTATACATCTTTGTATAGATACAGATCATCTCATTCCCCCTATATTTCCAGAAAGCAAATTTCAAATACACAGTGGAAACTAAAGAAATGTCTAAAATCCACTTTATGTTGCTCATGTGTATATTAGTCATATATTGGAATATACCATTAGAATGGAAAATGAATTTTGTCAAATGGGCATGTTGAACAGATTAAACATTTGAGTTGTATAAAATTTTGATAGGTAGACTTTAGTTACAGGATGGTTTACAGCTACAGTTAATCAACTGAGTCTTGACAATTATTGTTCAAAACTTGTAAACTAGGGAACCTCTGATGAGTTTTGTGTGTGGGGATGGGTGGTTGATTGTTGAAACAGTTTGTGCTTAACTAGTTTGTACTTATCTCTTTCGGAAACAATGAATTATCCCTGAGTCTTTGAAAGCTGTTGCTGAAATAAACTTCAGCAGTTTGTCTATATTTTTTTCTTTTTCCTTTTCTTTACTTCTTCTAAAAAAAATTGGGATACCTGTGCAGGTTTGTTACATAGGTATATGCGTGCCATGCTGGTTTGCTGTATCTATTAACCCATCCTCTAAGTTCCCTCCCTTCACCTCCCAACTACCAACAGGCCCAGGTATGTGTTATTTCCCTCTCAGTGTCCAAGTGTTCTCAACGTTCAACTCCCACTTATGAGTGAGAACATGCGGTGTTTGGTTTTCTGTCCTGTTTTAGTTTGCTGAAGATGATGGCTTCCCGCTTGATCCATACCCCTGCAAAGGACACGATCTCATTCCTTTTTATGGCTGCATAGTATTCCATGGTGTATATGTACCACATTTTCTTTATCATTGAGCCCCATTTGGGTTGGTTCCATATCCTTGCTATTGTAAATTGTGTTGCAGTAAAAATACGTGTGCATGTGTCTTTATAATAGAATTATTTATATTCCATTTGACCCAGTAATGGGCTGGCTGGGTTAAATGGTATTTCTGGTTCTAGATCCTTGAGAAATCACCATACTGTTTTTCACAATGGTTAAACTAATTTACATTCACACCAACAGTGTAAAAGCATTACTATTTCTTCACAGCCTTGCCAGAATCTGTGGTTTCTTGACTTTTTAATAATTGTCTTTCTGACTGGCATGAGATGGTATCTCATAATGGTTTTGATTTGCATTTCTCTGATGATCAGTGATGTTGAGGTTTTTTTTTTTTTTTCATATGTTTGTTGGCCACATAAATGTGTTCTTTTGAGAAATTTCTGTTCATATCTTTTGTCCACTTTTTGATGGGGTTGGTTTTTTTCTTATAAATATGTTTAAGTTCCTTGTAAATTCTGGATATTAAACCTTTGTCAGATGGGTAGATTGCAAAAATTTTCTCCCACTCTATAGGTTGCCTGTTCAGTCTGATGATAGTTTCTTTTGCTGTGCAGAATCTCTTTAGTTTAATTAGCTCCCATTTGTCAATTTTGACTTTTGTTGCAATTGCTTTTGGTATCTTCATCATGAAGTCTTTGCCCATGCCTATGTCATGAATGGTATTACCTAGGTTTTCTTCTAGGGTTTTTACAGTTTTGGGTTTTACATTTAAGTGTTTAATCCATCTTGAGTTAATTTTTGTACAAGGTGTAAAGAAGGGGTCCAGTTTCAGTTTTCCGCATATGGCTAGTCAGTTTTCCCAGCACCATTTACTGAATAGGAGATCCTTTCCCCATCGCATTTCTTTAGCTTTCCTGTTGTCCTCATTGATCACTGGTAAGCCGCGGCTGGAAAATACACTGCATTTTATTGGCAATGTTAAGTTCAGATAAGCACTACTATAAAATTATCTCTGGTCATATGTTTTAACCAGCTTTAGGTAGTCTGTGTTCAGTCATCTTTTACTGGATTAGCTTGGAGGTCCAAAGCTGAAATAGCATGATTAAAGACTTTGAAGAACTCACATTTGAATGACACATTGCAGAAAACACTTACAATATTTAGAACTTATAATGCATTTATAAGTCAGTGGCCAAAGATAAACAACTAAGACCAAGGGAATACATTCAATCCTAAATCTGTATACCCTGCAGTATCAGATATGAGTATGTCAGCCTAATTGGTAATTTTCCAGTATCTATTAGTCCAAATATATTTAGTAATGTTATGTAGTGGTATAAATTGGTGGCTCCATCAAAATTATTTCCGTATTCCAATCCATGGAACCTATGAATCTTACTTTATTTAAATAAACAGTCTTGGAAGATGTTATTAAATTAAGGATTTCGATATGAAGAAATTTTCCTGGATTATCCAGATGGACTTCAAATTTAATAATCATTGATCTTTTAAGAGATAAGCAGAGAAGAAGGTAGACGCACACACAAAAGTAAGTGATAAAGACAGAGGCATAAATTGGAGGCCGTGGCCATAAACCAAACAAGTTAACAACTACCAGAAGCTGTAAGAGGCATGAGACAGATTTTTTCCCAAGAGTGTCTTTAAGGGGTACCCTGCACCCGCCTTGATTTTGGACTTCTGAACTGCTGAACTCTGAGAGAATAAATTTCTGTTGTTTGAAGTCATCAAGCTTATTGTAATTTGTTACAGGAGCCCTAGGAAACTAATACACATTAAAAAATCTCAGCCAATCTATTGGGAAATAGGAATAATATTTTTTACTGAAATCAGCATTGTATCAGGCATAAATGTATAGTATTACGTCTATGGCTGTTCTGTACAGAAAGACCACCTGTCTAGTCTCTGAAACTTTCTTAGCAAAGGTATTTAAGACCTTAGAAGTATTATATTGCTCCTAAAAATTGCCATATCATAGCATAAAATGTATTTTTCACCATTCTGAGTTTCTTAAAATCATAAAATGGACACAAGAACGTGTTTCAGAATACCCCCCTCAGAAGTTAAGATTTTATATCTCAAATTGTGGCCCGGTTCATTTCCTTCTTGAGTGTACTTTAAAGTTCATATTATCTGGATCACAGTTGCTACCTTTGGTGTAACTATGTTCTTTCTTTTTGGTTTATTTACATTCTTCCCACACAATTATAAATAAATAAACTCTATTATACTGTGCTGAAATAATACAGATTGAGTTAGCATCTGTTGTCTTCTGTAACCTTATAAAATCACGTGTTTAATATTCATCTCTCACTGTAAAAGAAAAATGTAAAATGTTCTCTGACAAGATTACTTTCTTTACTGCCATATGCATATAACATAAAAGTGTTAAAATTTATCTATACAGTCCAAGAAGGAAATATAAGTGAATAATTTTATATCTATAGCTGCATGCATTAGTTCCCTAGGACTGCAAAAATGTATCACAAATTGAGTGACTTGAACAATGGAAATTTATTATCTTAGAGATCTGGAAGTTAGAAGTGTGAGATCAAAGTGTTAGCAGGGTTGATTTCTTCTTAGGGTTGTGTTTTAGTGCGTTTCCTATTGCTAATACCTGAGGCTAGGTGATTTAGAAAGAAAAGAAGTTTATTTGGTTCAGGCTTCTGCGAGGCATAAAAGCATGCTACCAGCATTTGCTAGGCTTCCACTGAGGCCTCAAAAATGTTTTACTCGTGGTGGAAGTGAAGGAGGAGCAGGTGTGTCACATGGTGAGAGAAGGAGCAAGAGAGATACCAGGCTATTTTAAACAGTCAGAATTCATGTGAACTGAGCAAAACTTCACTCATACCATGGGGAAGGCACCAAGCCATTCATGAGGGCTCTTCCCCCACTACCTAAACACTTCCCACCAGGTGCCACCTTTAATAGTAGGGATCACATATAAACATTAGATTTGGAGGGGACGCACCTCCAAACCAAATCAGGTTGTGATGGAGAGTCTGTTTCATGCCTCTCTTCTAACTGCTGGTGCTTTTCCAGCAATCTGTGGTGTTCTTTGACTTGTAATTTAACACCCTGATCTCTGCCTTTATTTTGCCTGGTGTTCATGTCTGTATCTGTGTCTAAATTTTTTCTTCTTATAAGGATTGTAGTTACATTAGATTTAGGGACCAGTCTAGCAACCTGATTTTAAGTTGCCTATCCCTGTAAATACCCTGTTTCTCAAAGAGGTCACATTCTGAGGTACTTAAAGTGAGAACATGTTTTTGGTGGACATAATTTAACCTACACTACCTTATGAAATACAATGTATCAAACACACAAAAGAAAATATTTATATATTGGCATATCTAGACATTTGCAGTATTTAACAAAAGGGCTAATCTTATGACTCAACAATTCTAATACTAATATTTATCTTAAATGTTAACTCACACAGGGATGTCATTTTAACATTCATTCATTAGAAATGGGTGATACTGAAACATTAATTCCACTAACAAAAATGAGTTTAAAAATGAAAACACCCTAATATTCCGTAAGAGTTGTTAATTTTTAAATTTAATTTAACTTTTTATTTCCAACTTTTATTTTAAGTTCAGGGGTACCTATGCAGGATGTGCAGCTTTGTTACATGGGTAAACGTGTGCAACGGTGGTTTGCAGCACAGATCATCCCATCTCCTAGATATTAAGCCTGGCATCCATTAGCTATTCTTCCTGATGCTCTCCCCACTCCTAGCCCACCCCCACTCTGTGACAAGCCCCAGTGTGTGTTGTCCCCCACCATGTGTCCTTGTGTGCTCATTATTCAGTTTCACTTATAAGTGAGAATATGCATTATTTGGTTTTCTATTGCTGCATTAGTTTGCTGAGGATAATGGCTTCCAGCTCCATCTGTGTCCCTTCAAAGGACATGATCTCATTCCTTTTTATGGCTGTATAGTATCCCATGGTGTATATGTACCATTTTTTTTAATCCAGTCTATTATTGATGAGAAATTGAGTTGATTCCATGTCTTTGCTATTATGAATAGTGCTGCAATGTATCTTTCTAATTGAATGATTTATATTTCTTTGGGTATATTCCTTTGGGGGTATATATATGTGTGTGTATATATGTATATGTGTATATATGTATATATACATGTATGTATATGTATGCATGTATGTGTATGTATGTATATATGCATATATGTATACATGTATGTGTATGTGTGTATATGTGTGTGTCTATATATATAGGAATTGCTGCATCAAACAGTATTTCTGGTTCTAGGTCTTTGAGGAATTACCACACTTGTCTTCCACAATGGTTGAACCAATTTACACACCCAGTGTAAGTGTGTTCCTTTTTCTCTACAATCTGGCCAGCATCTGTTCTGTTTCTGACGTTTTAATTGTAGCAATTCTGACTGGAGTAAGGTGGTATCTCATTGTCATTTTGCTTTGCATTTCTCTAATGATCAGTGATGTCGAGCTTTTTTTTTTTTTTCATATATTTCTTGGCCCCATTATGTTGTCTTTTGAGAAGTGTATGTTCATATCCTTTGTCTACTTTTTAATGAGGTTATTGTAAATTTGTTTAAGTTCCTTATAGATGCTGGATATTAGACCTTTGTCAGGTGGATAGATTGCCAAAATTGTCTACCATTCTACAGGTTGTCTCTACACTTTGTTGACAGTTTCTTTTGCTATGCAGGAGCTTTTTAGTTTAATTCGATCCCAGTTATCAAAGTTTGCTTTATTTCAATTGCTTTTGGCATCTTAATCACGAAATCTTTGCCCATGCCTAAGTGCTGAATGGTAGTGCCTAGGTTTTCTCCTAGGGGTTTTATAGCTTTGCGTTTTATATTTATGTCTTTAACCCACCTTCAGTTGATTTTTGTATATGGTGTAAGGAAGAGTTCCAGTTTTAATTTTTTGCATATGGCTAGCCAGTTCTCCCAGCACCATTTATTTAATAGGGAATCTTTTCCCCATTGCTTGTTTTTGTCAGTTTTGTCGAAGATCAAATAGTTGTTGGTGTGCAGTCTTAATCTCTGTTTTCTTATTTCTTATTGGTTTATGTGCCTGTTCTCATGCCAGTACCTGTTTTGGTTACCGTAGTCCAGTAGTATAGTTTGAACTCAGATATGGTAATGCCTCCAGTTTTGTTCCTTTTGCTTAGGATCACCTTGGCTATTTGGGCTTATTTTTGTTCCATATGAATTTTAAAATAGGTTTTCTAATCCTGTGAAGAACATCAATGGTAGTTTAATGGGAATAGCATTAAATCTCTGAGTTACTTTGGTCTCTATGGCCATTTTCAAAATATTGATTCTTACTATACATGAGCATGGATTTTTTTTTTTCTATTTGATTGTGTTATCTCTGATTTCTTTGAGCAGTGGTATGTAGTTCTCCTTGAAGAGCTTCTTTTCTTCCCTTGTTAGTTGGAGTCTTAGGTATTTTATTCTTTTTGTGGCAATCACAAATGGGAGTTCATTCATAATTTGGCTCTAAGCTTGCCTGCTATTGGCATATAGGAATGCTAGCGATTTTTGCACGTTGATTTTGTATCCTGAGACTTTGCTGCTGTTGCTTATCAGCTTAAAAGACTTTTGTCTTGAGATGATGGGGTTTTCTAGATATAGGATCATGTCAACTGCAAACAAAGATAGTTTGACTTCCCTTCTTCCTATTGGAATAATTTTTTTTTCTCTTGTCTAATTACCCTAGCCAGAGCTTCCAATACTGTATTAAATAGGACTGGTGAAAGAAGGCATCCTTGTCCCCACAGAGCTACAAACAACTGTTAGAGAATAATAACATCTCTACTCACATAAACTAGAATATCTAGAAGAGATGGATAAATTCCTGGACACATATACCCTCCCAAGACTGAACCAGGAAGAAATCAAATCCCTGAATAGACCAATAATGAATTCTGAAATTGAGGCAGTGATAGCCAACCAACTATTTAAGAAAAACCAAGGTCAGATGGATTCACAGCTGCATTCTACCAGAGGTACAAAGAAGAACTGATACTTTTCTTACTGAAACTATTCCAAACAATTGAAAAGGAGGGACTCCTCCCTAATTCACTCTATGAGGCCAGCATCATCCTGATACCAAAAACTGGCAGAGATACAACAAAACTTCAGACCAATATCTTTGATGAATACTGATGCAAAAATTCTCAACAAAATACCTGCAAACGGAATCCAGCAGCCCATCCAAAATTTTATCCACCATGATCAAGTTGGCTTTATGCAACATTGGTTCAATATATGCAAATCAATAAATGTGATTCATCACATAAATAGAACTAAAGAGAAAAACTACATGTCATCAATAAATGCAGAAAAGACCTTCAAAAAAATTCAACATCCTTCAGGTTAAAAAGTCTCAATTAGGCAGTGCACGGTGATTCATGCCTGTAATCCCAACACTTTGGGAGACCAAGGCAGGAGGAACACCTGAAGTCGGGAGTTTGAGACCAGTCTGACCAACATGGAGAAACCCCATCTTTACTAAAAATACAAAAAATTAGTCAGATGTGTGGTGCATGCCTGTAATCCCAGCCTCTTGGAAGGCCGAGGCAGGAGAATTGCTTGAACACAGGAGGCAGAGGTTGAGGTGAGCCAAGATCACGCCATTGCACTCCAGCCTGGCAACAAAAATGAAACTACATCTCAAAAAGAAAGAAAAAGAAAAGCCTCAATTAACTAGGTATTTAAGGGACAGGGACATACTTCAAAATAATAAGAGACATATATGACAAACCCACAGCCAATATTATATTGAATGGGCAAACACTGGAAGTATTCCCCTTGAAAACTGGCACAAGAGCTGTTTAAATACATTATGATAGGCTGTATTAAATTTGATGAATGACACACAGTTTTTAAGAGAATGAGATCAAAGATGGAAAACTTTTGAGGATAGTGAAGTTAAAAATCAAGTTTCAAAGCACAAATTGTGTGTGCCTAGAAAACAGCCACAATTCTGTCATTCAGATTCTTAATGTGATTATTTCTGGGGAGTGAGAAACATCTGGTTCAAATCAAAGGGGTAGTGGACTACATGCCAGAAAATGCATTTTACTTTTGACTTTATTTACGTTTGAAATGATTAAATTAACTGTTTTTATAACAAACAGGACTTATCATTAAATTATGGAGAAGAAAAAAGGTTATAGAGATTGCTGTTTTTTTAAAATTAAACATCTCAAAGTAAAAAATTCAGTGGGTTTTTATTGCTGAATGAAAATTTATCTATGTCTTATAAAAAATAATGGGGATTATACTTCCTCCTATGCCTCAAGGACTAATCTTCCCTAAATCCTTTATTTGCAGAGTCTGAAATTATAGCATTCATTTATATTACGGAGCTCCTTCTATGTTCCAGGCATTGTTGTGGAGCCCCTACTGTGCTTATTTTGTGTGCTTGAGATAAAGCGAAAAACAAGATTAGCAAGAGGCAAAATTTCCTGTCCTCATGGAACTTATATTCTAAGAGGGGAGTGATTAAAAATACAACTGTAATAGACATTTACAGGACATTCTACCCAACAGCTACAGATTAAAAGTAAAAGGATGAAGAAAGATACACCATGCTAACACTACTTTTAAAGCTGAAGTATTTTTATTAGTTTCAGACAAACTATACTGACTTTAGTAACAAACAAAAAACTAATTAGGGATAAAGAGCAGCTTTACGAAAGATAAAGGAATTGATTTTCAAGAATCCAATACAATTGTAAGTGTGTGTGTAACTAACAATATACCATCAAAATATTTTAGATAAAAAGTGTTAGAAATAAAAGAAGGCGGGGCGTGGCGGCTCATGCTTGCAATGCCAGCATTATGGGAGGCCGAGGCAGGAGGTCATGAGGTCAGGAGTTCGAGACCAGCCTGACCAACATAGTGAAACTCCGTCTCTACTAAAAATGCAAAAATTATCCAGGCACGTGTCTGTAATCCCAGCTACTCAGGAGGCTGAGGCAGGAGAATCACTTGAACCTGGGAGGTGGGGGTTGCAGTGAGCCAAGATCATGTCCCTGCACTCCAGCCCGGGCCACAGAGCCAGACTCTGCCTCGAAATAAATAAATAAATAAATACAAATCAATTATTATAATCAAAGACTTCAACACCTTTCTTCATAGATAAAGCAGATTAAAAAAAAATTGACCTGAATACCACTGTCAACTTGATCTCATCAGCTTTTGTAGAATACTCCATTTAACAATAGCATAATACACATTTTTCTGAAGCTCGTATGGATCACATATGACACATCTAATGCACTTAAACACATTTAAAAGAGAAAAAATCATACAATGTATGCTGTGAGACATGATAGTATTAAACAGTAAATCAGTAACAGAAGAAGAGCTGGAAAACTCTCAAGTATTTGGAAATTAACACACATCTAAATAACACATGGGATAAAAAAGTCTCATAGAAAATAAATCAAAGTAGATAAAAATAAAAATTAACTTACCAATTTTTGTTAGTGTAGCAAATGCATTACGCAGGGTCAAATTTGTAGTCTTAAGTGCATATTTTAGAAAAAAATAAAGGTAAGATATCAATAATTTAAACTTCTATCATACAAAATGAAAGAAAAATTTAAACAAAGAATATAGAGGAAAATAAATCATAAAAATTAACATGGAAATAGAAAACCAAATGCTGCATATTCTCATTTATAAGTGAGAGCATTCTACTTGATAAAGTTTCTTTTCTTTCTTCCTTTTTTTTTTTTTTTGAGACAGAGTCTTGCTGTGTCACCCAAGCTGGAGTGCAGTGGCTAGATCTCGGATCACTGCAACCCCTTCCTGCCGGGTTCAAGCGATTCTCCTACCTCAGCCTCCTGCGTAGCTGGGACTACAGGTGCGTTCCACCCTGTCTGACTAATTTTTTGTTTATTTGTTTGTTTTGGTTTTTTAGTAGAGATGGGGTTTCACCATGTTGGCCAGGGTGGTCCCGATCTCCTGACCTCATGATCCACCCTCCTTGGCCTCCCAAAAGCTGCGACTACAGGCATGAGCCACAGCACCCATTCATGATAAAGTTGTTTTTCATAAGGGCAAAGCTGAGCAGTTTTGAAAGCACTATATATGCCTACTGAAATTAAGCAAGTATGGAAATGGATGCCAGATAGAGAGAATTAGGTTTCTCATTGTTGGAATTGGAGGTTAGACTTGAGCAAATTGAAAAGGCTATAATTATCAATGCCTTAATGAATTAGAGCTGAAGAAACCAGTATGGAATGTTCAGATTAATATAGGTAAAAAGGTTTACATACAGAAATATTTATAGATATGTTTCTATTCATGGGTTATTATACACACATACATGCCTCTGCTCTGTCAGCTTAGAAGGCCTAGAAGAAACAATACTTTTTTTTTCCACTCTCAGTCTTACTCAGCCTGGTCTCTTTTGCCAGGAAGACTCATTACATACAGTGCAGAAACAGACATGCTTAAATGCATTCACATGGAATGGGAGCCTATATAGGATGATCAAACACATCTAATAAAGAATCAAATTTAACTTCTAGAAATCAAAAGAAAAAATGAAAGGAGTATGTTGTTTAAATGAAGAGGGAATATGTGTGGATAGGCAGGAAAACTCCCAATATACTTTTGCATACTAACTCACCACTCAGATGTACAAAGCCACCTAGTAAAGACAGAATATATGTGCCCCTCAGCATCCGGGATGGGGAAGCAAAGCAGTACGGAGGCTGGGAGGTGAAGTGCCAGCTCTCTGGACAGTGGCTCGCTCACGCCATCCAGACTGTAAGATTTACTCATGAATCCTTGACTGCCCTTGAAATTCCTAACGACCTGTTACAGACCATCCAGGATCTCATTTTGGATCTCCGAGTACGTTGCGTAATGGTCACATTGCAGCACACGGCGGAAGAAATAAAGAGATTGGCTGAAAAAGAAGACTGGATTGTTGATAATGAAAGACTGACTTCTCTACCATGTCAGTTTGAACAGTGCATCGTGTGTTCTCTGCAGTTACTGAAGGGGGTTCTGGAGTGTAAGCCGGGAGAGGCCAGTGTCTTTCAACAACCTAAAACACAGGAGGAAGTTTGCCAACTAAGCATTAATATAATGCAGGTTTTTACACACTGTCTGGAACAGTTGAGCATCAAGCCTGATGCAGATATAGATACTACACATCTCTCTGTTGATGTTTCTTCCCCTGATTTGTTTGGAAGTATCCATGAAGACTTCAGCTTGACCTCTGAACAGCGTCTTTTGATAGTCCTAAGTAATTACTGCTATCTAGAACGTCACACCTTCCTAAATATCGCAGAACATTTTCAAAAGCACAACTTCCAGGGAATAGAAAAAATAACACAGGTTAGCATGGCCTCATTGAAAGAACTAGATCAAAGACTCTTTGAAAATTACATCGAGTTGAAAGCAGATCCCGTCGTTAGCTACTTAGAACCTGGAATTTGTGCAGGATATTTTGATTGTAAAGACTGCCTGCTTCCAACAGGTGTCAGCAACTATTTAAAAGAAGCACTGGTGAATATAATTGCCACGCACGCAGAGGTGTTCACTATTTCCAAAGAACTGGCCCCTCAGGTACTGTACAAGGTGACAGAAGCAGTTTCTGAAGAGCTCAGTCGACTGATGCAATGTGTTTCATCCTTCAACAAAAATGGAGTTCTACAGGCAAGACTTGAAATCTGTGCTTTAAGGGACACTGTGGCTGTTTACCTGACACCTGAAAGCAAGTCAAGTTTTAAGCAGACCTTGGAAGCTCTGCCCCAGCTTTCCAGTGGAGCAGATAAAAAGTTACTGGAAGAGCTCCTGAACAAGTTCAAGAGTAGCATGCACTTGCAGCTCACCTGTTTCCAAGCAGCTTCTTCAACCATGATGAAAACATAAATACCTGCCAAATAAAGGAAGTCCGGGAAAATAACAAGGCTAAGCACTAGCTTTTATCATTCTCACTCACTCTTAATTTGATGTGCATCACTTCACATCCACGTGTTGCAGTCCCTGAGGCCCTGTATGTTATCTGTGATGCAGTGTGAGTGCCGGTCACTGTGTTGCACTCACAGGTGTTGGAGGGGCAGCTGCAGACTTCAGGGTCCCCTAAAGGAAAGACCAGGCTCCGCGTGGACGGCCAACTCCCTGCCCGCCATTGCCCCCTCCTTCAGCAGGTTACTTTCTCTCTGCCACCTCTTATCCGGTGAAGGATCTCGCTCAGTAGCTGGAAGAATGCTGCTCTCACACAGTCTCTTCTCTGAAACCTCAGGATGCTCTTTGGTCACCAGCCAGTGGGAGCTGTAGACCAGCCACGTGCACTTGCCCCACATTCACTGCTGACTGGCTTTACTGGAATAGGTTCAGGTCACCGTGACTTCTCTCACAAATCAGCTGCCCGCCCAACTCCATCATACCGTTGCATCTGAAAACTGAGGAATTCTCTATTTGTAGTCGGCTTGTCAAGGTTTTCAAAATTTTCTAAGGTTATTTTAAAGTCTCCTTTTTTAAAAGCTAAAATTAATGTCCTCATCAATGCAAGTATTTTTAGAGCACAGTGTACTACAGTTTCCCTTATTTAAAATAAATGAAAGTGTTGGTTCATTTGAAGTATGGGGGAAATCATAGTAACTGGAAATGAAAGTTTAATCTTTTACAAATGTGCTTGATAAAGCTGTTAAGAAATACACAGAATATTGTCTTTCTAAGCATGTTAACTGTTGTATCTAACTCAACTATGAGCTAAATTTAAAAACTGCAACCATGAATGTTTGTGTTATTTTAAATATCTAGTGCAGCACATTCAGCCAATAAAGAATCTGCTTTTAATATAAGTTGTAATTTACTTGAAAAAAAAGACAGAATATATATATGTCACATATATACACATATATATGAATATATATATATATACACACAATCATAATTTAATGATGGAGTAATGCCCAGCTCAGTGCTTATTATCTCATCGTGCTTTGCCTTAAAGAAGAGATTCTCTCATTCTCATAAAGTAGATGGGAGTGGAATTCTGCCTCATTCATGGGAGACCTTTCAGATAATTGACTATTTCTGCTAGTACTGTTACTGTTATTAACCCCTGGTAAACATAATGTTCACCTATTAGTAAATAATACTCTTGCATTCAGAATTAGAATCTATAAATCTCAATTGTATAGTTTCTTCAAGAATATATGTTCAAGCTCTTGAATTAGACATGGAGATTCTAATTAATCCAACTAGTAGAAATAAGCATAATATAATTTCTAAAAAGAAAACAACAATCTTAAAGGAACAAGTTCCCTTGTAGCTCTAAAGCACTATTCTAATTTCTCTCTTTATATTAAAATTCAAAAGAGAGAGTATGCAAAAGCTTTACAAATCACTCACATTTTTGATCCATTTTAGTAAGAACTTGAAAAGAAGAGCAGTTAAAACAATAATGATTTCTATGCTTGTGTAACATTGGCTGTTTCTTGGAGATAATATTTTCATTCAATTATGTCTGCAAGCACCATAACTTCTATTGATGAACATGGATTGACATAGTTGTTTAAGCCTATAATGAACTAAATGTTACACAGAATACAATTTTCCTCTTCATTTACCTTAATTTATTCTAGTTGTAAATGCCATTGACTTCCATGATTACAGAATAAATCTCGCTGTAGGATCAATTACTACTGTTTAGAATAAAACTTCAGTTGCTTTTTAAATGATATCCACTGGGTATTCCATTTTAATTTAGCATAGCTTTTGCAAAAATACTGGATCTCTAATGAATGACATACACGATTACATCTGAACCATTTTATATATAACTATTGAAATTATGATAAACTTATTTTTCCTTACAATTCATTAATTTCACCATTTAGAAATATATACATACCTAAGCATATACTTCCAGGGCTTATTATGTAATTTACCTATTTGTTGTTAGAATTTTTTTTCTGCAAAATAAGAATGAATATTTCTTTATGTATGAAATTTTCTAACTGATTTTCTTCTCTTCTTGAGGAAGACCAAGATCATTTAACAACTTTTGTCATCACTAATTATAATTAAAATATTTTTATTGTTCCAAGTAAAATTAAAGTTAAAAAGCAAGTCAATTTTAAGGAAACAACCTTACATATATCTTTCACTTAATACAAATGTGAACTTACACATATACAGTATTTTAAACAAATGGTTTTCAAACTTTTTAGTCTCCAAGTCACTTTACTCTGTAAATAAATTATTGTGGAGCAAAAAGGGCTTTTGTTGATAGGGTTGGCATCTATCAATATTTACCATATTAAGAATTAAAGCTGAGAAATTTTATAAGAATATGTATGCATACATTTCATCAGCTTTAAAACCAGTGGCCTAATCACATTGTCATTTTTGTGTTTTGTTCACTGAAAGAAAAAAGACAATTTCAAACAACTGAAATGTTCTTGAGATCCCCACACCACCAACTTGAGAATATTTGATCTACTTTAATGTAAACAGTAGTTTTATTAAACTCTAATTTAACTTTGAATATGAATATGTCTATTAATTGTTATAGGCTGTAGCATATCTATATATACTAAATCTTATAAAGTTTCAAATGACATTTTTCTTTACATAGTATCTCTAAAAGCACAATATATTGCTTTAAAATCACTTGTTTTTCTTGATCAGATAAATGTGACTAAGAAGGAGGAGGAACAGCTTTTGTTAAAGAAGATATGGTTTTAAACTTTGCAGAAATTTTAAACCTTACCCTCAGATGCTAAAGTGTGATTTTTAAATGCTATCACGATTATTGTTTTATCCATATAATTTTAAAACTTTAGTTACATGCCAACAGTTGTTTGTTGACAGATATCATTTACTTACGTGTTTCTTCTGAGCAAATAAAAAAAAAAGCCTTCAAGCTTTAAAATGTGATTACCAATTTTCTATTAAAATTTAGATTACATACTGTTAATCATTAGCTCAATGGATAAACTGCTAGTTTTGGAGAAAGAGAAAAAAATAAAACAATAATATATATTGGTATGTGTAAAATAAATATATGTAATGCCATAAATGTGTGTATATATGTATAGATATCTAGATGCAGATAGAGAGATAGATTATAGGTAGGTAGATAGATAGATATATAGATAGATAGATAGACAGATAGATAGTTGTGATGTTTATACTAATGTAATGTAGAAAAATTAAATGCCTAACTGCTTTTCAGTAAACATATTTCTGTTCTACTACTGGTACCCTAAGTAACTGGCATCGCTTTTTACTTATGAAGTAAAAAGCTTGTTTATTGAGGGAGTATCAGGATTGCCAAATTTATTGATAACAGGGATTAAAAATAAAGTGTTTTATAAAGGAAAGAGCAGAGATTATGAGAATATTTAAAATGAAACTGATAATTTAGACTGAGTGACAATTGCGCAGTGAAGAGGAAATAATATTTCAAATAATCTGATAGATGAGTAGACACTGGACAGTGCATAGGTGGAATGATCTTTCTCACAGAGAAAAAAGTTGATATCAGAGAGTATTTACAAAAATCTAACAAAAGTTGCCAATGACTAGGGTGAATAAGTTCAGAGTGACATAAGAAGAGACTGCAGAGGTGAGCAGACATTAGATATCAAAGGAGTGTGGGTAATTTTTTTTCTATATTTATATTAGAAACTATGTAACACTGTTCTCCTATGAAAAACAAGTTGTATGTATTTGTGAACATGAAGGGTGATAAAATTATGAACTAACTGAAGATGTCAAGTGCAAACTAGGAACAAGACCTATCCGAGGCAAACTAATGTATAAGCTATGTTACATACAATTGCTGTTGTCAGTGTGGTCATGACTATAATTTAATATGCCCATAGTCTTTAATTCTACTCAAATTTATAGCCTATTTGTGGGAAGGGAGTAAAATATTTATTAGGGAATTAGGAAACAGACATTGGCTGAAGTATTAAAATATACAGAAAATTAAATATATGGTAATTTTGTCATTTTATTCTTTTCTCAGAAAGCTGGCTTTTTCTTTTTAAGACTGTACAAACAAATCTAGTCTTTATTCATAAAATTCTAAAAAGGCATATTTATCAAAGTCTCTTTTCCCCTGGCTTCCATGCCTGGTGTACATGTATTCACAAACATGCTTAATACAGTGTTTATATCTATATGCATTGGGAGTTATACCT
Organism: Theropithecus gelada; assembly: GCF_003255815.1. NCBI lineage: Eukaryota > Metazoa > Chordata > Mammalia > Primates > Cercopithecidae > Theropithecus > Theropithecus gelada. Next base: position 144,204,666 of record NC_037670.1, on the reverse strand, counting down.
GATGTAAATGACGAGTTGATGGGTGCAGCACACCAACATGGCACAAGTATACATATGTAACAAACCTGCACGTTATGCACATGTACCCTACAACTTAAAGTATAATAATAATAAATAAATTAAAAAAAAAAGAAATCAGGTAATGAGTCTGAAATAAAAAAAAATATATCCAGTTTGATCATTTTATCTAAACAGAAATAGATAAAAGTAAAATACTAACACTTGCTTTCATTACATTTGAATAAATGTCAGGTAGACCTACTAAACATCTATCAAGGCATACTACCTTGTAAGGGTGATTATCATAAGCTGACATACAAAGGTTTTTTTAGAGCTGTGAAATTTTGACCGTCTTCCTAGTTCATGTTTATTCCCTTTGAAATACATTATTGGCTGAAGTTTTTTGTCAGTCTTAATTCTTGCCACCAGGAACACAAAATTTTTTTAAAAGAAAAACTTTATCTGAAAAAAAAATTAACAACTTAAATTATTTTTTTAAAAAAAGACATAAAGGTCAATCACATGAATAAATAAAATAAAAGGGGGGAAGTAAAGCAATTAAAAAATAATTTTCATGAATCATTAGGGTAAATGGTAGAGCAAGGACCTCTGGAAATTATTTTACAAAAGCAATACTAAAACTGACAAAATAAAATAGACTAAAAAAGTTAGAATTAACTTCTTCAGAACTCTAGAAAATTTGTCAAAGGTTTGCAGCCATTCAGGGAGTGTTTATTAAAACATACATACAAAAAAATGGCTGAATCTTGGTAAGAACAGACAGCTTCATGATGTTTTAATTTGTTCTATTCCCATATCACCCTGTCTAGCCCTGTAGTAGCCATAAAAACCAACAGACCATAATTACGGTGAAGCCAATTGCCTCGCAGCCACCAATGGGAACAGAATGGAATTACAACTGCTTTTGAGACTGCTTAGAGCTTAAGGAAGAAAGAAAAAGTAAAGGAGACTAAAGTGAATCATCTGATACCTAGGGATGAAGACCAATTACAGTGTAAAATTGGGATGATTAAGTGAAATTGGAGTTGAAGCTTGATAGAGCTACTAGAATTAATCTAGAGCTTTCCAGACTAATAGAAAAAGAGTAATGGCCCTAAAGTGAGGTGTGCTGACATTTCCCAACAACAGCAAGTTCCAGGAAGGGAGTGGATGGATAGTCAGGGAGTGTTAAAAGAGATCAGTGAGTTAGGTTCAGAGGTAGGAGGATAACAACAATTCACTGCTGATTTTATGTAGAATATTGGACTAAAATATCTTGAACATATAAATATGATTGCCTTTGATCCATAAAACTTGAAATTCAATTTTTAATTGAGATAAAATATACTATCAATTTCATATTCCTTTGCCCTTAGGAAGCAACTGGTCATGGTTCTTTGCTTGGTGAGGTGACCCAAATATTCATTGCCGAGGAGTCTGGACCACTGGTATTGTCCTGCCTGAACTACGTTGTTACAGGTTTTCATTGACTTTAATCATAAGACATGGTAGGACTAAGAAACATCCTAAGGCATCCCCTATATCCCAGACATACTCTTTCTTACCTCCACTGTGTAGTAGGGGCATTATCTCCCACTGGCAATTCAGTATAAGTCACCCAGTCAGTATAGTAACTCACTTCTTTGTTGATTCAGAGGCATGGGAAACACAAAGTGGCATGGCGGCAGTATTAACTTCTAGTTCAATACAATTATTGTTGTGTCTCTTGGTGGAGTATTTCTTTTTCTTTGAAACTAAGAAGAATTTTGCAAGTGAATATCTAGGGCTAATGACACTCCCCTTTTTGCCCCTTGACTGAACCTGTAAATCCTGGATTTGAGGGAAAGTAAACAGCATTATAGATTGGGTGCTGATTTGGGTTATATACAAACTCCTGGATAACTTTTTCCCACCCTGCAAGGTATCACCACTTACACGGCAATGTAAGTTAGTCTTCACAAGGCTGTACCACCATTCTATTAAGTCAGCTGTTTCAGAATGATGAGGAGCCAGTGAACTCCACGAGTATGAACCTATTGCTGCATTTCATTTGCAAGTCTCATTGTCCTGCCCACAGAGAAGGTTTTCCTTCACTGGTATCCATTAGGAATATCCTGGAAATGAGTTGCAACTGTCCACTTCGGTAATCTTCTCTATACAATGGCCAATATTAGGTCGTCAATTCCATTGTTTTTTTCATTTATTTTGGTTATCTTCAGTCTCTTTGGGAAGTAGTGTGTGGTTTAAATGTAAAGATCTTACCCAATTTTTACTTCATTCTTATGTAATCAATTTGTTAAAATGGATATTTTTCATATTTTATTCTTCCATTATAAAAAAATTATATTATTTATTTTGTTACCTTGCAAAATTTATTTCATAGTACCACTTTTTTTGTAAACAACTTAAGATTTGTTCACGTTTAGAATAATGATGCATTTGAATAAATAATTTTTTGGTCTTTCTAATTGTTGCAGTTTTTTCTTTTATTTATTGCCCTATTACTCTGGGTAGCCTGCCTGGTTTAATGTTGAGTAGGAGTACTGAAGGCAGACATCTGTTGTTTTTGATTTTTACTTGTCGTGAAGTTAGCGTGAAAGTACATAATATTTTATCATTAAATATTGCATTAATTCTAGGCTTTTAGTAAACTTTCTTTGAAATTCTGGGGGAGTTCGATTTCTAATTGATTGTGAGTTTTGTTTTCTTTTGCAATGTTACATTCTGCCAAATGTTATCTATATATCTATAAAGATAATTATACATTTATTCTCCTTGAGTTTCTTAATATAGTAAATAAACGATTAATTTTCAAATGTTATAGCAACCGCAGTTAACTTTTATGACCCTTTTATATATTGATAAATTTAAATTTGCAATTGTTCTTTAAAAATTTTCCCTATGTTTATGAGGAATAATATTTTGTAATTTTATTTCCTTGTAACATTTTTGTCAAGATTTGGTAAGTCAAACTTACTGAGCTCAGCAAATAATTTTAATAATGTTATCAACACCTTTACTTAAAAAATTTATACAGACCGGTATAAAATCTTTAAATATTATATGGTAATCCCATGTGAAATATATTGGTATTGATATATCTTTGTGAGAATTTTTAAGTACATATGCATTTGCTGTAAAAAATACAATACTTTTCATATTTTCTATTTTTATTTCTGTTTTGACATATTGTATTTTACATACATTATTCATTTTAAAATTATTATCATTTAGAGTTGTTTGTAATATTCTTTTATTCTTTAAAATTTTTTAATACATTTAATGTCTATAGGATCTATAGGATATTCCTCCCCTACCACACCCCAGCATTGGAGATTTGTGTATTCTCTATTTCTTAAACACTATTGCTATGCAGCTATTGATTTTATTAATCCTTTCATAGAAAGAAAGTTTGGCTCTGAGACTGTCCATTCTCTCTCTCATAAATTTGTACTGTTATTCTTCATCTAATTACTTTAAGTGAAATGAACAATCCAGATTTGTTTTTGTTTTTGTTTGTTTGCTCTATATAGTTTTTTATGGTAGAATCTTAGAAAATGTATTGTAAATCTTTATTATTTTCTATTTTATCTTGGAAAGCAATATATTTTATTTTACATATTATTTAGCTTTATTCCATATATCAAATATGCTGTGCTTTAATTATCCTTTAGTTAAGAATAATGTCAGTTACTTGTGATTGGTTAATTCTTGACTTATATATTGTGTTGCCTAACTTTAAAATATGTATAGGTATCTTATTGTCTAGCTATCTTATTGTCATTAATTTATAATTTTATCCCACTTTGTCATAGAATATATTTTGTATCTTTTCACTCCTTTGAAATGTATTAAGACTTGTTGAATTGTCCAGCAAATTGATTATCTGGTGAAAATTCCATACACGCAATATAAGGATGTGTTGCAGTTTTTTGTCTTCTTTAAAAGTCTATTAGATTAATTTGATAGTGCTATTCAAGTCTTCTATATCTTAAGTCATTTTTTTTTTCTTTTTTTACCAATTACTAGTATAATCTTTTAAATTATTTATTTCTTATGGAGGATTATTTTATTTTTTTCTTTAGACTTCTCAGTTTTTGCTTCACTTTTTTCAAGTTACTTTATTGGCTTCATATTCTTTTATTACTATTATATGTTTGTGAATTTACACATTCATTATTATGTAATCATGTTCATCTCTGATAATATCCCATGCCTTGAAGATTAGTTTCTTTAATGTTAACATAGCTGAGTTTTATGCTTAGTGTTTACACATCTCCTTTATCAACATATTTAGATTTAAAAAGACTCATTAGTAAATAGATTTTATCTGTTTTTTAATTTTCATTCATTCTGAGAATGTTCGCCTTTACTATACATGCTTTGTCCTATTACATTTAATATAATTTATATAATTGTATTTAACTCCCCTTCTTACTAATTGTTTTTGGTCTATCACATCTGTAATCTGTTCCGTTGCTTCCTTTTTTCTGGAAATCTCCATATTTATTTTCTATTCTTTTGCTTTTGCCCTGAAGGATTCCCCTTTATATTTCTAGTAGTGTGAGGCAAACTGGCAACAGATTTTCTCAACTTTCTTAGCAAAAATACCTGTATTTGTCATGATTATGGAAGAAATGTAGTTGTATATAGAATTCTAGGTTAAGATATTTTATTTTCAAACAATTTACAATTGTTCTTTCATGGGTTTTTTTTTGTCCTTCATTCTTATTGATAAAAACGAGGTCATCATTTCTATCTTGTTTTCCTTTATTTAATGGAATCTGTTTTCTCCAGTTGATTTCAAGATTGCATCTTCATTTTAGGTTTTCAGCAGTTTAAATGTGATGTACCTAGATGTGTCTCATTTTGGAACATTATTCCTCTCTGGTTCAATTTAATTGACCTCCAAAAATAAGTTTTGTCCTGGCACACAATTAATTACACATAAATTGCTTTGCCCTGGCAGAGGTTGAGTTTTAGTTTTTATTGTGGTGAGTTTATTTTAGCTTAGTCTTTAGTCTAAACTAAATAGACCCCTTAATCCCATTGTTTAATCTTTATCTTTTTGGCATAATTTGTGGCTTTTCACTGAACGCCTGAGATTTTTGCCAAAATTTTTTAACTTGGATTTTGTATTACTAATTCTATACATACAGCTTTGAGAAGCTGCACTAATCTCCCTTCAGGAAATTTTGTCTTCCTAATGAAGTTTACTTCTATGTTTCTGCAAGTATGCAGTCTCAGCCTCGTTTTGCTTAGTAATTTGTCCACCATAGTTTTCAGATGGAGTAGTATATTTTATATTTATTTGTCAGTTTATTTCTTTGTTTCTTTTTCTTTTCCAGGATTCCCCTCCTCAGAAGGCAGCCACTCTTCAAGTTCTTTTTGAACTTGAAGCCAACTTGAAGTTATTTTTCCTTAATTCAGTAAAATGGCTTGTATGAATTAGAATTTTTTTCTCAGAAAAAAAAATCCTAGTAATTAAAGTGTGTTTTATTCTTCTCTTCTACATTTTATTATCTTTTGCTTTCTGTCTGCTTTTGATTTGTCATCAATGTCTCCAAAGAATTACACAAATAATATGTAGTTTACATAGTTTATTGCTGTTCTTAAAGAAAAATTACTTATATATTATTTATTATAATAGTTAAAAAGCTGAATTTCTGCAAATACATTTTTGTTTTAGATATATTTTTTAAATACAAAAGCACTGAATTCATTTAAATATTAAAATTTAAAAAATCTTAAATTAGTGGATTTTAAATATACATAATTTTAAAAAACAATAATGCTAAATAAATAAACAGTGGCTATGAAAACAAATTGATTTCATTAATAATGTACTGACTGCTTTTGTTCAGTGCTTTAAGTTTATAAATGTACTTATTATCTACTCGATTCTAACATAGTCGTAGAAATCAGACATTATACTCCCATATACACACATAATAAAATGTAATCATAAAAATAAAGTCAGTTATACTTTATTTATTTTAAAGTCAGTTACACTTCATTTATTTATACTTACCTATTATTATCTATTACTAGGAGGCTCAGCCTTGACTTACACTTGTTTTATAAAAACGCATCCAATATTGATTCTCAAATCCCAAACATTTTTCCTCCAAAGGTCTTTTGAAGCTTCTTAGAGGAAGAAGAGTCGGTACAGGTCAAGATCAAGAACACATGGAAGACTTTCGACTGGGAAATAAGAAAGGAGATGGGCATCACGTTTCTGAAGTCACAATCTCCTAGATTCTAAACCTGTGTCACGGAGTTTTCATAATATTTATGACCAAGTAGGAATTTTGTTGTTTTCCCTTTTTCTACAAAAAAACAGCATTTTGAGTAGAATTAAAATTATGTGAGTAGAATTAAAATTATGATTTCCCTGATTCAATTTATGACAAAAATTAGACCAATCATTTAAATATACATGTTTTACTGAATGGACAAAAGCTGGAAGCATTTCCCTTGAAAACCGGCACAAGACAAAGATGCCCTATGTCACCACTCCAATTCAATATAATATTGGAAGTTCTGGCCAGGGAAATCAGGAAAGAGGAAGAAATAAAGGGTATTCAAATAGAAAGAGAGGAAGTCAAATTATCTTTGTTTGCAGATGACATGATCCTGTATCTAGAAAACCGCATCGTCTCAGCCCCAAATCTTCTTAAGCTGATAAGCAACTTCAGCAAAGTCTCAGGATACAAAATCAATGCGCAAAAATTACTAGCATTCTTATACACCAACAGGCAAGCTGAGAGCCAAATCACTAATGAAATCCCATTAACAATTGCTACAGAAAGAATAAAATGCCTAGAAATACAGCTAACAAGGGAGCCAAAGGACCTCTTCAAGGAGAACTACAAACTACTGCTCAAACAAATCAGGGAGAACATATACAAATAGAAAAAGATTGCATGCTCATGGATAGGGAGAATCTACATTGGGAAAATGGCCATACGGCCCAAAGTAGTTTATAGATTTAATGCTATTCCCATTAAATTACCATTGACATTCTTCACAAAATAATGGATTCCCTATATAAAAATTGGTGTGGGATAACTGACTAGCTATATGCAGAAAATTGAAACTAGACCCTTTACTTACACCACATACAAAAATCAACTCAAGATGGATTAAAAACTGAAATGTAAAACCCAAAACTATAAAAACCCTAGCAAAAATTCTAGGCAATACCATTCAGGATGTAGGCACAGGCGAAGATTTCATGACAAAAATACCAAAAGCAATTGCGACAAAAGCAAAAACTGATAAAAGGAATCTAATTCTACTGAAGAGTCCCTGCACAGCAAAAGAAACTGGCATCAGAGTGAACAGACAGCCTACAGAATGGAATACAATTTTTGCAATCTATCCATCTGACAAAGGTATAATATCCAGAGTCTATAAGGAACTCAAATTTGTAAGAGAGAAAAAAAAACTATTAAAAAGTAGGCAAAGGACATGAACAGACACTTCTCAAAAGAATGCATACCTGCAACTAACAAACATGTGAAAAAAAAGCTCAACATCGTTGATCATTAGAGAAATGCAATTCAAAACCACAATGAGATAACATCTCATGCCAGTCAGAACAGCTATTACTAAAAAGTCAAAAAACAACAAACGCCAGAGAGGATACAGAGAAAAAAAGGTACTCTTTTACACTGTTGGTGAGAGGGCAAATTCGTTCCAGCATTGTGGAAGACAGTCTGGCAATTGCACAAAGACCTAGAGGCAGAAATACCATTTGACCCAGCAATCCTATTACTGGGTATATAACCAAAGGAATATAAAACGTTCTGTTATAAAGATTTGTGCATGCGTATGTTCATTGCAGCACTTTTCACAATAGCAAAGATATGGAATCAACCTAAATGCCCATCAACGTTAGACTGGATAAAGAAAATGTGTTACATATATACCATGGAATACTATGCAACCTTAAAAAGGAATGAAATCATGCCCTTTACAAGGACATGGATGGAGTTGGAAGCCATTTTCCTCATCAAGCTAACGCAGGAACAGAAAACCAAACACCGCGTGTCATGACTTATAAGTGGGAGCTGAATGATGTGAATACATGGACACACTGGGGAGAATAACATATACTGGGGCCTGTAGAGAGGTGGGGTGGAGGGAGGGAGAGCAGCAGGAAGAATAGTTAATGGATGCTGGGCTTAATACCTAGGTGATGGGATGATCTGTACAGCAAAACACCACAGCATACGCTTACCTATGTAACAAACCTGCACATCCTGCACATGTACCCCTGAACTTAAAATACAAGTTGAAAAAAAAATGCATGTTTTAAAACTTAATATGCAAATCTAAATCAATATTGTTATACAACTACGGTGGCTAAAAGTTGATTTTTGTGGTATTCAGACTGCTTAATAAACCTGATAAGAACTACATTACTAATATTTAAAAAGATGGTATTTGTTAAGATTCTTAATGGTTTACCTTGCACAAAGTATAGAAATATATCTGATTAATTATTTCTAGTTTGTATAGAAACTAAAAAGTTCTCAAAATATTAAATATACAGAGTTACATATGATAATATGTGGTAGATTGGTGTATGTTTTTTAACTGTGAACTTTGTAACTGAATTATTTTGGATTTATTGTAGGATACAGTATAGTTATAAAATTAGAGATAGTCTCTAGATAAGAACGTTCATTTCTGCAGTAAAATAGGTGACAACACATAAAAAACAACAAAACACAAGGCTGCTAAACATTTTCATCTAGATGTTCTATATGTAACTCGTCTCAGCACATTTGAAGTCTAATTTATTGCAGACCTCCTCAATCTGTCTGATTTCAGTAAATGAGACTATTTGCCATCCTGCTGCCAAAGTCACAGATGTGATTCTCATTTTTTTATTTCTCAGATCTCATTTCAAAGGAGCTAAAACTCCTGTCTTATGTTTCCTGTCTACTTTTCTAAAGCAGGCACTTCTTCCCTACTGCTACCACCTGGTGCTGGATTCTGCTAACTGTTGCGATAACTTCTTAGTTGTGCTCTCTGCCTTCCATTTTGTCTTGTCTCCATTTCACTTCCACAAGGGAAATATCTTTCTAAGGAACTCTGGCGGCTTTATGGGAATTTCTGTGTAAGATTGGTTTAATGTGAACCTACACTTGTATTATTTGTTTGTAATAAGATTTTGAAAACATTAAATATTTTATTAAATGAATGAAGAGAAAAATTTGAGATGGGTAAAGGGCTATTAAATTCCTACGAGATGCCCTTTGGAGCCATATCTACAACAACAAAAATGAACAAACAAACAAAAAAGCAAAAAACAAAACAAAAAACAAAACAAAAGGAAACCCACCATTCATCGTATCTACCTCCTGTTTAAATCCCTTCAGTGAGGCTCCATTATTCTCCCTGCAGCATGCTTTAGAAGACCCCTTGAGATTTGACACCTCCTTCAAAGTCTTGTCTTCCTAATACTCTTTTGATTGTTCTGTCTGCATTAGCCAAATATAGCCACTTTCATCACTCTGAATAGGACGAAGCCTTTGAACATCATCTTCTGTGCCTATAACATACTCCTAAAATATCTGGCTAATCCCTCCGTGTACTTAGGAGGGTATTGTGTGTAATGTCAAATAAGTGGACAGTGATGTCAAACTGGGAGGAACTGGATTACACCTCTAACATTCAACTGTGGTGTAAACTTTACTAAATCTTTACTTCTACACATATATAGACTTTGTATTAAGATGAGCCCAAAATGTTTCCATGAAAACAAAACTTTTGTACATATTTAACAATAAGGATTACTTTAAATGCCTGCTTAAATTGCTTAAATTTTTATATAAAATACATTCATATTTCAATTTATGAATAAACTTTTCTATCTAGTGTGTATTTTTCATACATTTATTTTTATAAAACTCTTTATGTGACCATTTCTTATAACCACCAAGATGCCCTTTGGAATCACATATGATACTGTTTCATTTTGTTCTGTTCTGACTACATCTTACCTCTGTTGTGATGCTGTTTGAGGTACAAAACTTTTAAAATTAATGTATAATGTTGTAATTTGAAAGTTTATTTAAATCTCAATAAAAGTTTGTCTAACACAAGCTATTATTGCATTTATTGTCTTCACGGATCAATAATCTTTGTGAAGACATTGTAGATAAAATTATACCTTGATTAGATGATCCTCTGAGGTGGGAGCTTAGCATGTTGCACTTTTTGCATAACACTTATGAGATTTAAACTTTGTATATAATTTGTATGAATTAGATTTTAAATACATTGGTCAGCTGCTGAATCTTATTAAAATGTACTCCCAGCAGCTAATGTGGTACATATCACATGATAGTACCTAATCAATATATACATATTTTTTGACATTTTGAAGAAGCTGTTGGATCTGTTATGTATTACTTGGGTAGAGCCAATCATTTCTGCTGACAAATTAGAGTTTGTGTATGAAAATAAGAGATTCCCAGTTATTTAGCCTCAGCAAACTGCCCTATTCTGATACGGGTGAGACAGGTAGTTTTATATAAACTATAGTTGCTTACCCATTGCACTTGCTACCATTCCTTAGTAACAGACTGTCACATTTTGAAATAAGCCTAGAAGAATATGTGGGGAGCAATGTCTGATAAATTTGACTCCAGCAACATATTCTTGGTGAAAATGAGCAAGACAACAGTTAAATAAGCTCTGTTAACAACAGTTGGAGGGATTAATAGCAGTAACATCTAAACAACCTTCCAAACGCTAGCTTCATAAAATGTTTATCTGACTTTCTTCTCCTCAAGACTTTCTTCTAAACCTAAAGTTAGTATTTCCACCTTTAGCTCATCAATTACAGCACTCTAGAGATAACCACTTTAAACTGTTTTGTGTGATTCTTTCTAAATCTTTTTATGCCTATTTTTCTCCTGTAAATCATATATTGATAGCTCATTTTAAATGTCTGATACTGTTTATACTATTAAGGAATTTTTGTTTTGTACTTAACAAATAATCTAGAAATTATCTAGGTAGCTTTCTATGACTGTGTGTGTGTGCGCGCGCACGTGCACGTGTACACAGTTGCATGTCTTTTTGCTTAGCCGTGGCATCCTAATTTACAGTATGGTACATAATTTACTTGCCGGTGCTCAACCATTTAACATTAAAATTAAATATTCTAAATACAGATTCATAGAAGTTGAAGTTTGGAGTTAAAGTGTTTGAATTTTAATCACATAAGAACTTGGCCGGACATGATTGTGCACACCTCTAGTCCCAGTCACTTAGGAGGCTGAGGTTGAGCCCAGGAAGGCTTAAGTCCAGGAGGTCAAAGCTGCAGTGAACAGTGATCCCATCACTCCACTCTAGCCTGGGCAACAGAGCAAGACCCTGTTTCAATAAAAGAAAGAAAGAGAGAAAGAGAGGAGAGAGGAGAGAGAATGAGAGAGAGAGAGAGAGAGAGAGAGACAGACAGACAGAGAATTGACAACTTGCCAGTCAACAGTTTTGAAACAAATTTGTTAGATCATTTGTTTATCAAGTCTTTGACATTATTCTTGTTCACTCAGGTAGAACAAAACAGGTCTCAACAACCTTCATTTTAGAAAAAAAAAAAAGCTTCTTTGATTAGGAAATAAAAAAGATTGTTTAATTTGTATTATAATGGCCATTATTAAAGCTAAACATTTTTTCATTTGTTTCTTAGCTTTTGTATTTCTTCTGTGACTCCTTTGTGAAAATAAATTTTTCATTATTCTTTGTTGTTGTACTTGAAATAATTTATTCTCTTTTTTTAGGAGATCATTTATTTTTCAGATCCCCAAAGAAGACTTTACATCAGTACTTACATATAGCCACTTAAAAGAAAAACAAAGCTAGAAGAGAGGGAAAATGGTGTTTTCTCAGTACCATATCTTTGACAATGATTCTTGAATAATTTGTGAAACCAGTGAATGAGTTTATTCTGACATTTGTGAAAAAACTCACTACCCCCTTGGTGTTAATGAAGGCAGATTTCCTTCATATCAAATAGTATTGCATAAGGAAAAACAACATAGCAGAGCCTTATGCCTCCTAAATTATAAAATCGTAAATGAGACAATACATTTAGAAAATTACTGCTATTTAATGGATTATTAGAAAAATGAAAGAACTTGTACATTCTTCAGTATGTGCTCTATTTTTAACCAGAAACTATTTGATTATAGCTGATCACTTTTAAAAATAGGTAATAATTTTCTAGAAGTCATAGAATACTTCTATCAAATTTTAACTTAATTCTAAAATGTCAGCTCTTTCTGCTTGCAAGATTAACCATTTTATTTAAAACCCAGGATAATATAGAGGTGTATGACTTCTTTAAATAAACCTCAAGTGGTCAATGATATATAAAATATATAGCTATTTGAGGTCACAGTAATGTCTATCCTAATAATAAAACAGAAAATACAAATAGAAAATAAAATAGAAAATTCATTTCTATATGAAGAATGTTTATAATTACTGTATGAATTGGTGATCTCAACTGTGCTCAGATAAAATATATATGTGCAATATTTTAAATGCTCTGATAAATGTAATATTTAGCCTGAATGAAACAATATACTTAGTTAAATCATATTAAACAAGAAAGAAATAAATGTTTCCTTTGATGTGCCAAGTCTATACATGCAAAATCTAAGTATATCTTATGATCATATGCAATTATAGTTGATGGTGGAGATAATAGTACCTCTATTAATCACAAAGAAATCGTGTTTATTTTTTAAATATATATTCATATTTCGGCTATGGCTGTGGCATATTGAATGAAACTATTCATTATCTCTCTACATTAAATCATTGACTTCCCCTTGGCCATGGATATCTATTTGAATAATGCAACACTTTTCCATGAACACAGGTATATTATAACATTCACATCTTAATTGAGATTTTATTTTATTACTAAAGTTATAGACAGCTTTAAGAATGTATTAATATTTTAAATATACATGAATTTTGAGAAGGAGAATGTGATTAAGTGACATAGAGAGAACACTGGGGAGAAAGTTGTTTCAAATGAAGATGAAGAGATTCTGCCACTTCAGGGACATTTTGGTGCAACCAATTCATTTAAACGTAACTTTGTGATATTGTGCATTGGTTTGGGTTAAATTTTATAAACTGTGACAAGTAATTGTTTGGGGTTTTTGATCTGGAAACTCAAAATCTAGAAATATTTTTGAATTAATTTTGATATATTTTTTTCTAATCATGTTCTCTCTTTTCTCTTTCAGAGACTTCAATTATTTGGAGATTATATATCCTTTACCCATTGCCCATCTTTATGTTTCTCCCCCTTACATAATGTTTTTGTGTACTTGTTTTATTTTTCTACATATTTTCTTAATTTTATTTGCCAAAACCGTTATTGTGGCTTTCATTTCTACTTGCAATTTTAACAAGCAAGAAGCTCTTTTTGTTTCCCGGAACAGTATATAAATCAATAGAATCTGATTCCATTTTCATGAAAATAATATATATTTTTGTGCTCTTATAGCTTTGAATTTTTATCAACCTGCAGAATTTCTATTTTCCACAATTTACATTTATCTGTCTGTTGTGTACTCTGCCTTTCTTATTAAAAACCCTTCCACAAAACTTGGCTACCCTTTGCTGTCTCTTCATATTTCAGATAGGGAAATGAATAACAAATTAGAAGATTTATGTATGTGTGCCAGATTCTTTCAACAAATGACTTCACTGATAGATCTTTAAATGGACTATTTTTAAAAATACACATATTTTATGTCTTTTAAAAAATCATTTCAACATTTATTTTATATTCAGGGTTTACATGTGCAGCTTCTTTTACATGGGTACTTTGTGTAGTGCTGATGTTTGGGGTACAATTTATTCTGTCACTCAGGTAATGAGCATAGTACCCAACAGTTTTCAGCCCTTGCTCTCCTCCCTCCCTCCCCTATCTAGTAGCACCCAGTGTGTATTATTGATATATTTGTCCATTTTTACTCAATGTTTTGGCTTCATATATAAGTGAGAACATGTGGCATTTGATTTTCTGTTCCTCTATTTATTGGTTTAGGATAATGGCCTCTAGCTGCATCCATGTTGCTGCAAAGGATATGATTTTATTCATTTTTATAACTGCACAGTATCTCATGGTGGATATGTACCACATTTTCTTTATCCAATGTAACATTAATGAGCTCCTAGGTTGATTCCGTGTCTTTTCTGTGGTGAACAGTGCTGCAATGAACATACAACTGAATGTCTTATTGGTAGAATGATTTGTGTTCTTCTGGGTATACATTCAATAATGAGATTGCTGGTAGCTCTATTCTAGGTATGTATTCAACAATGCTAGTAGCTGTGTTTTAGGTTCTATGAGAAATCACTAAACTGATTTCCACAGTGGCTTACCTAACTTCCATTCCCACCAGCAGTGGATAAGCCTTCCCTTGCCTCCTCAGCCTTGCCAGCATCTACTATCTTTAACTTTTCAATGATAGGTATTCTGACTCCTGTAAAATGGCATCCCATTGTGGTTTTAATTTGCATTTTTCTGAATGTTAATGATGAGCATTTTTTCACTGCTTGTAAGCCACCTGTATATCTTCTTTTGAGAAGTGTGTGTTCATGCCCTTTGACCAATTTTAATGGGATTATTTGGTTTTTGCCTATTGAAGTGTTTAAGTTTCTTATAAATTCTAGATACTAGATCTTTGTCAAATGCATTGTTTGTGAATATTTTCTCCCATTCAGCAGGTTCCCTGTTTACTCTATTGCTAGTTTATTTTGCTGTGCAGATGTTCTGTAGTTAATTAGGTCCCATTTTTCAATTATCATTGTTGTTGAAATTGCTTTTGAGGTCTTATTCATAAATTATTTTCCAAGTCAGCTATTATTTGAAGTATATACTTTAACTTAGTCTAAGTTATGCTATGGTAGGCAACCAAAAACTTCAGAATTCGAATGTCTTAAGGCAACTACATTTCTACTATGTATTAAGGATCCTCTTTTTCATTTTATTGTCACTCAATGATCATGTTACCTGAGGCTCTTTTATCTGATACACATCTCGACATAGCAGCAGGGAGAGGCAAGCATACAGAGAATCACTGCTGGATCTTAAATGCATCTATATCTGAATAAGAAACATTATTTCAGTTAACATATCATTGAGTCTCATGACCACAACTAACTTTCAGGAGGTAGAAAGATGTAATCCTCCTAATGCGCAGAAGTACTGTGAGCAGTGCTAATACTTTCCATAATTATGCCATATTCATTTGGGCTTCTCTCTCAGCTTATTAGACTACCCATAGAACAACCTCCTACAATACTATTTTCAGCATGTATACTTAATCTTTAATAAAATAAAATATAATATTAACTTTTTTAAACAAAAAAGAAGATATACTTAACAATAATACTCCAGCATTAAATATTCTAACATCATATTCTTTTAAAAATTTAATTTCAAGTAGCAATTAATCAAAATTCAGAATATTAGAACATCCTTTAAGGTTTAATATTTTGCTACTTTGTTCAGCGTCTTAAAGGCAACATATAGGATTAACAAACATCTGTAATAACTTTTAGTTTTTTCTATCAGATATTTGAGGATTTTTGAGTTACTCCTTTCCAGGCAATTTAACAAGAAGCCTTGGATATATTTTATCAAATTATTTTTAATTAATCTTGGCCACTACATCAATTGCCTTTTAGGAAAGAAGAGATGTTAGATAGTATACTGAAATATTATAATGTTATTAGATCACATTTTAGATTTCAAGTAGCTAAGGGACAGTAATTCCTTTGTAAACAGAAGAATCATACCTGAATTATGGCTTAACAGCATTGTTTTAGTTGTTTTGTAGAGAATGAGCTGTATAATAACAATATGA
This sequence comes from Theropithecus gelada, assembly GCF_003255815.1. NCBI lineage: Eukaryota > Metazoa > Chordata > Mammalia > Primates > Cercopithecidae > Theropithecus > Theropithecus gelada. Next base: position 144,188,746 of record NC_037670.1, on the reverse strand, counting down.
GATTGTAGAGACATGTTAAGAAACTACTGAAATAATACAGAAGAGAAATGATGGCAATTTGGACAAGGGCAGCGTTAGTGATAGAAAGTGGCCACATTCTAGACAGGTGCTGTTGGTAGGTTCAAGTAGATACACAGATATATTTGGATGAGTAAATTAGGAAATTCAAAGATTTTTCTTTTTTAATTTTTAAGTTTTTTTAAAATTTTTCTTGTTACATTATTAGGTATATATATATTTATGAGGTATATGAGACATTTTGATACAGGCAGGTAATGCGAAAAAAGTACATCATGGAGAGCGGAGTAGCCCCTCAAGTATTTATCCTTTGAGTTACAAACAATCCAATTACACCTTTGAATTTAGTTATTTTAAAATGTACAATTAAGTTATTATTGACTATGGTTACCTGATTGTACTGTTGAATAGTAGGTCTTATTCATTATTTCTAATATTTTGTGTACTCATTAAGCATCCCATCTTCCCCCAATCCCTCTATTACCCTTCCTGTCCTCTGGTCACCATCCTCTACTCTCTATTAGTGCAATTGTTTTGAATTTTAGATCTCACAAATAAATGAGAGTATGCAATGTTTGTCTTTCTTTGCCTGGCTTATTTCACTTAACATGTTCTCCATTTCCGTCCATGTTGTTGGAAATGACAGGATCTCATTCTTTTAATGGCTAAATAGTACTCCATTGTGTATATGCAACAAATTTTCTCTACCTACTCATCTATTAATGGACACTTAGGCTGCTTTCAAATCTTAGCTATTATAAACAGTGTGTAAGAAAAATAGAAGTGCAAGTTTTCTTTGGTATACTGATATTTAAATGTTTTTTTCTAATTATGAAGGAATAGATTTATAAAAAAATGAATTTTTATTTATTGTAATTAGAATTAGGAACATGTTTGAGAGAATCAAAAGCAGATGACTATTATTGAGGTAGTTAGATAGGAATGGATTCAGGAAGAATTTGAAACAAGAAATATACATTTGGGAGATATCAGCATGATAATGGTATTTTACCTAGGAAGCAAATAGAGAAGAGGAACATTTCTAGGATAATGTCTTGAAGAGAACTTATACTTTCAGGTTAAGAAGAAGATAATCCAGCAAGGGATAAATATCATCAAAACGATTTGTGTAATGATTGAATCTAAATTCCTGAAGAATGAATACGTGTGGAATTGCTCCAAATCCCTATCTAATATTGATTTCTAGTTGGACCAGTTGTTTACTAAGAAAGAGGGAAATAAATGTTTTACGTACTTATGACAGCATTATATCTCATGTTGTCCCTAGTTCTGAGTAGGTGTAATATTCTCTGGACATGTTTTGAATTTTCCCTTCTCTATCATTTAATTTTCTTTTCTCTGCTTTATTTTTCCCTCCAACCAAGGTGGTAACAAGATTTAAAGAGATGGAAACAATTTAGGTGTTGAGGATTCACTGAACAGGGAGAAATACTCCACAGAGACTTTCTGGCTTTTAATTTTTTTTTATTTTTGCACCACAACTATGTCTCCTCTAACCTTAATGATAAAATATATAAATTAAATGAAGATTAGTTATATGCAAATACTTATCAGTTAAAATCTGCTAAATTGTGCATATGAATTTCAATGTACATTTGTAGGCATAACTTAAGAATTTATCTAAATATTTTGAATCACTTCAGTCAAAGCTCAACATTTTGTTGACTAGTATGTGGGGAGTACAATAAAGATAACAAAACTATCAAGATAATAGTCTCAATTTTAATGTATTTTAAATGAGTAGATAACAGATGTGACAAAATCAGTTTGATATATTTGTGATACATCTAAAAGTTATGTAATATTTGTTTTACACCCACATGGTAAAATTATAACCACTTGGTAAACAAAGCTTTTCAATATTTTGTTAATTACTTAATGCTCACCTAAGAAAAAACTTAAATGGGTCTGTGTAAGAAATGTGGAAAAGAAATATTTAGAAGAGGATTCTCTAAGAGATTATTGTGAAACATTACAATCACAATGAAGATTCTTTTTTAATGTTAAACATTTTAATCAGTTAAAAACCTTTTGTAAATCTTAAACATATTCCATAAATTCTGAAATTGTTGTCTGAAATGTTGATTAAGAGATAAAATTGCTTATCAGTTTGAATATAGGTATCTGAATTATTGAACACTAGAAAAATATGATGAGTAAAATGTAAACAGCTCTATAAACTAGATGTCTGGTAAAGTTGTGATAATCAGTTTTACTATTTTTGTACTTGAAAGATAAATAAATCTAAAATGCAAATTTTTAGATTTTGCTTTAAGTCTTGGTGTGTGTGTGTATGTGAGTGAACTGGTAGATTTCATTAAATGTCCGTGTACTTCAATTTGAAATCACGTAATATTCCGGGCTTATGAAGACACTTAAGATAAGTTAGAGTATACTTGCTGATAGCCATCAAACGCTTTCCCAGTAAAACTGGAAATACCTTTTAAAAATATTATTATAGCCGGGCGCGGTGGCTCAAGCCTGTAATCCCAGCACTTTGGGAGGCCGAGACGGGTGGATCACGAGGTCAGGAGATCGAGACCATCCTGGCTAACACGGTGAAACCCCGTCTCTATTAAGAAATACAAAAAAAAAAATAGCCGGGCGAGGTGGCGGGCGCCTGTAGTCCCAGCT